>NC_083569.1:61819648-61972148 GCF_027579695.1 Neoarius graeffei | reverse complement strand
ACTGAGAGACTCCGGTTGGAATTGTGGATTCTCTTTGGTGCCCCTTCAACCAGAGCATCTCCGTGCATTGTGTATTAATTATTATTCTATCCACATTCACTGGATATGAGCAATTACACGCTCTGATTGATTGGCTACTACTAGGCTATCAGCTCTTATACCGCGAGTAGAGAAAAACAAAATGGGGGGGCGTTGTGGCTCAGGTGGATAAGGTGCCATACCATAAATCCGGGGACCTGGGTTCGATTCCGACCCGAGGTCATTTCCCGATCTCTCCCCATTTCTCTCTCCCACTCATTTCCTGTCTCTACACTGTCCTATCCAATAAAGGTGAAAAAAGCCCCAAAAAAATCTTTAAAAAAAAAAAAAACAAAATGGCGGAGTATGTTGCTGAACCAACCGGGGACAAAATAAAAACTCTACTCAAAAACAAAATCCCCCAAAAATACAAAAAAGCAACAAAATATGGATTGAAAGTATTTGATGGTAAGAATGTCCCCCCCCCCGATTATTTTTATAGCATTTTTCACAAATTGCTACGGTCATTTTGCCAGTTTGTTTACATTCTAAGCGGAAATTTTGTCAGACGGTTTGTATAAAGTTTTTTTTTATTTATCGAATTTGCAAAAAATAAAAATGCTCTGTTTCTCAATCCATTGAACGTGGATAAAATAAGTTATTCCACTCAATCTCATTGTACACGGCTTATAGCCAACTCAGCTGTCAGCTCATGTACGACCTGATTTTGTGGAATAATTCATGGAATTATCTAATTAGCCAGTTGTGTGTCAGAAGTACAGTGCATAAAATAAAGCAGATATGGGCCAGCAGCTTCGGGTAATGTTCAGTTCAGTCATCAGAATGGGGGGGGAATGTGATGTCAGTGATTTTTGACCATGGCATGGTTATTGATGCCTGATGAACTGGTTTGAGTATTTCTACAACTGTGGATCTTCTGAGATGTTCATGCACAACAGTCTCTAGAGTTTACTTAGAATAGTGCAATAAAGCACCAGCAAAAATATCCACTGAGCAGTAGTTCTGCAGACAGAAACACACTAATAACTCAGATAACCAGTCTGTACACTTGTGGCGAGCAGAAAAGCATCTCAAAATGCACATGTTGAACCTTGAAGTGCATCAGTTACGACAGCAGAAGAACATGTTGGATTCCACTTCTAGCAGCCAAGAACAGAAAGCTGTGGCTGCCGTGGGCCACGCCCTCACCAAAACTGGAGAGTTGAAGACAGTCATCTGCTATAAACAAACACACACACAAAAAAGCTTCTTTTATCACTCACCATTTTTCAACAACAGTCAGCTTATGAGAAATCCAACACAGAAGTAGTGGAGATGATAAACATTGGATGAAAGTTCCAGAAATCAATGCAGCTGTACATCACAGAGCTACGGCAAATGTTTGGCTCAAGTAGTTGTTGACCTACAAGATGATAACCATGATGGTGGTATTAACATGAAAGTTAAGCTTTGGAGCTTGACCTGCATGAGGATTGTTTACAGATGAGGTGAGTGAGCTGGAGCTCTGTCTGGGTACAAATGAAGAGAAGGCTGCAGCTTGCTGCTAAAAGTGATGAAACCTCTAAAAAGATGATGGATATTATAGCTAACTGAGATTCTGTAGTTGTGACTGTGTGAGAAAGTTTTAATGATGACCCAAATCAAGTCCCTCCATGCATGCGGTGTTCACATGTCCTTTTTCACACTGCTTTCAACAGCCTATGATACACATCTGACTGACTTCCTCTTCATCCATATTTGGAAACACAGATTGCTATCCACATTTTCGCACCGTCCCAAAAGCAAACATCCCTTGCTAGGTGATGGTAGCTATAGTTGCAGAGATAAGAGGCAGATATTTGTCAGTGTCCTGTGGCCACAGAAGCACTATTGTCTGTCTGAGTTGATGTCCATCTCATCTAATAACCCACAGTGAGGTAAAAGATAAGTGCTATGTGAATGAGATCAGTACAATTGAGCAGAGCTGATAAAGCTTTATGATACAAAACATAACACTGCTTTTATGGCTGTTGTGTCTGTTGTTATGAGCTGTTTGGTGGAGACCAAAGAATATTGAAAATGATGTATACTTTCATAATATATACAGTGGTGCTTGAAAGTTTGTGAACCCTTTAGAATTTTCTATATTTCTGCATAAATATGACCTAAAACAACATCAGATTTTCACACAAGTCCTAAAAGTAGATAAAGAGAACCCAGTTAAACAAGTGAGAGAAAAAATATTATACTTGGTCATTTATTTATTGAGGAAAATGATCCAATATTACATCAGTGAGTGGCAAAAGTATGTGAACCTTTGCTTTCAGTATCTGGTGTGACCCCCTTGTGCAGCAATAACTGCAACTAAACGTTTCCGGTAACTGTTGATCAGTCCTGCACACCGGCTTGGAGGAATTTTAGCCCATTCCTCCATACAGAATAGCTTCAACTCTGGGATGTTGGTGGGTTTCCCAACATGAACTGCTCGCTTCAGGTCCTTTTACATTTCGATGGGATTAAGGTCAGGGCTTTGACTTGGCCATTCCAAAACATTAACTTTATTCTTCTTTAACCATTCTTTGGAAGAACGACTTGTGTGCTTAGGGTCGTTGTCTTGCTGCGTGACCCACCTTCTCTTGAGATTCAGCTCATGGACAGATGCCCTGACATTTTCCTTTAGAATTTGCTGGTATAATTCAGAATTCATTGTTCCATCAATGATGGCAAGCCGTCCTGGCCCAGATGCAGCAAAACAGGCCCAAACCATGATACTACCACCACCATGTTTCACAGATGGGATAAGGTTCTTATGCTGGAATGCAGTGTTTTCCTTTCTCCAAACATAACGCTTCTCATTTAAACCAAAATGTTCTATTCTGGTCTCATCTGTCCACAAAACATTTTTCCAATAGCTTTCTGGCTTGTCCACGTGATCTTTAGCAAACTGCAGATGAGCAGCGATGTTCTTTTTGGAGAGCAGTGTCTTTCTCCTTGCAACCCTCTCATGCACACCATTGTTGTTCAGTGTTCTCCTGATGGTGGACTCATGAACATTAACATTAGCCAATGTGAGAGAGGCCTTCAGTTGCTTAGAAGTTACCCTGGGGTCTTTTGTGACCTCGCGATTAAATACCCTGGGGTCTTTTGCACGGGCGCAGATAGAGGGGGGGACGGGGGGGATTCGTCCCACCCAGATTTAAATTCACCTCGTTCGGTCCCCCCCACTTATAGGGAGGAAAAAAAGTCTATGCTGTCTTTCTTTGCATAAGGCAAACCTCACGGAAAAATCAAAAGACTAATTACCATTCGGTTTATTGAGGTGCACAGCAGTACATTTTTTTTTTAATTGATTTATTTCGCAATAGAAACATATACATAACATGTGAACATATAAATATAAATATTGCGGAGGATAACACAAAAAGTAAAAATACTTATTTCCATTGTGGTCCTCGAAATTCATACATAGTTGCAACTGCGCAGACTGCACAGGTTGTGAGCTCGAGCTTGGTTGCTTTGGTTACCCACAACAAATTTGACAGGTATATCGGGGACAGCGCCTCCTAGTTCAGGACCCCAACACGGCATGATGAAGGGTGCCAAAAGGCAGAAAACGATTGCATCGCTTTTTCAAAAAACAACGACTGTAAGTAAACTGTGCCTTACTTTATCATATCACTTTAAGGGACCACAATGGAAACAAGTTTTTATGCTTTTTTGTGTTATCCCTGCCACACCTGTACCGTTTTTATTGTACGTTTATGGCCAAATAAACAAAACAAAAAAAATCACCTTGCGATTTTTTGATAGTCTGTTCAAAGTAATGTCGTAGTGAAAGTAAAATCGTACGGATTAGAGATGCCTTTCTGGTAGCCTCCTTCTTTCGGTGGCAGCCTGTAGATACAGTGCTCAGAAGGCAGTTTTAATGTTTAATCTGGCGTTCCCTGCCATAATTTCAGCGAGCATATTGTTTCATAAGGAAACTTTGCGAAGAGTTGTTGACTGACTGCCGCTCACGCAACACACAGGCATAGTTAGAAAGTCAGGATGCACTGGTTTACACTTTACACACACACACACACACGTAGCCCAGCCTCTCGCTATGTTTAACAGTTGGAACTTAGCGGTTTTAAAACTAGTTTTGCAGTTTTGCAATTTCTGTGCGTGATGATAATGTGTAAACTTTGGATTTCCATAGGCTATGTTAAAATGTTATCATTGTCCTGGCCTGCAGGTAGTTCCTGGTGATGGCAGTGAGGAGGTGAAATAACATGTATACACACTACCGTTCAAAAGTTTGGGGTCACCCAGACAATTTTGTGTTTTCCATGAAAAGTCACACTTTTATTTACCACCATAAGTTGTAAAATGAATAGAAAATTACAATTTTCGCCTATAATCTGGAGCAAAATTAGGGCAATAAAAACATTTATGATGGCCATATCTTCATTATTTTGCTTGTACTGTAAGTTTGGGAGGTATATTTAGGATTTGGGCATCATTATCATCAGCTTTGAACATATGTATGAAGGGCAGCATGTTAAAAATAGAAAAAATAACAATTTACCCAGTCATGACTGCATTTTCTAGTAAGTTAGAGTGCTTATTATGAAAAAACTACACCACAGCTATCCATATCTTTAACATTGTACTATTGTGGACCAACTTCTTATGCCTTTCATGTATTTGCATGGCTGTAGATGTTATACATCTTAAAGGAAGGAACATGCAAACGTGACCCAGAATGAAAATGCCAAATTATCCCTTATTTTAGGGGTCAAAATCCAAGGAGGGGGACACGGTACATAGCTGGTATTTTCTACATTTAAAGTAGGTTAATAATATTTAAATAATATATAATAATTAGGTATGTAATATCTTTCCTTCTTAGAAAAATATTTGCGTCATTTATGCACAAGAAATGCTAATTTTCTCTTTTGAGCCAACTTTGACCTTGCATAAGTTGTTAATTATGATGATCTAGGGTCTAAATTTGTGGTAATGTATTTTTAGCTTTGCTGACTTCAGCAGCAAAGCTGTTCAAATAGCTTAGTCCGTCCGTCCGTCCGTCTGTCTGTCTGTTAGCAGGGCATGTTTTGACACCGTAAGAGCTAGGAGGCTCATACAGTATATGGCCTGAATATACCTTGGGTGACCACAACCTAGCTCACCAAAAACTAGGTCACTGTGACCTATTTTACTGACTCTATAGACCCCTTTCACATGACGTCACCGCGCCGCGAGATTTTGTTAGGCGCCATATTGGAAGACCAAGTACATGCACTCACAATATAAAACAAAGTACAAGCAAGAGTAAAGTGACACGATGGATGATAATTCGGGTTATGTGAGTACATTACTAGCTGCAGAAAGGGCACGGTATGTGGAGAAACTGGCTGTGATTGATGGGTTTGACCCATATGATAAGACTTGGGGCAAGGGAGAATGGAAACATAAGGAGGACCGGACACCAATTCTGCCATCTGTTTGCTACCCAGACATTGTAAACTATTTGTTGTTTACACCCAGTGCCTACACTCAGTGTTCGAACTATGCCGATATTTTCGGGGGGTCCCTTTTTTTTCCCCTTGGGGCGCTTGTCTCGGAGCGCGGATCTCCAAACACATGAGAAGCCTATCTTGCGCACATATCACACGGACTCCACACCTCCACACATGCATCGTGTCTGAAGTCATAACTCATCAGGGGAAATCGTGTCTGCATTGGCATGTTCAAAAAACAACCTCGCATCAACAATGATACCAGACGCAAGAAAAAAAAAAACCAGTCAGGCTACTCAACAACCAACCTGGCAGCAGCGAGCAAGCCCCAAACCATCCTAAATTATTATTATTATTAAATTGGAGAAGTCTGGGAGGCTTGCTCCTCATACAGTTATCAACTTGGGGCCAATTTAGCATGTTTTAAATCTGAATTTCTTGCGTTTGCTTACCTCAGTGTCCGCAGATCATGCACAGACTTATCCATTATATCCACAGTTTTTTGCCAAGTCTCACACAGGTTTCTTTCAAGTCTACTGTTGGGCCAATAAATCATAAATAAAACAGCTCAGATTTGTTTGTTTAAGTCGTTTGCCACTCCACTTTATTCTCGTGGGTTCACATACCGCTGCCTAATCACGAGTTTGTTGGTCTTCCAAAATGGCGCAGGGTCTGTTTACTTCCAGTTTCGGGTGACGTCAGTGAAAGGGGTCTATAGGCCAAAGTTCGTTGTTTTTGGGGCAATTTGCATGTATTCCCAATGGACGGTTTGGGCCTGTATTTCAGTGGCCTTTTCAAATTGCATTTACTTTGTGATATGATTTTAATAGACTTTGACAAGACCTTTTGACCCATATGACCTACCTGACCTTGACCTTATTTTCAAGGTCATAGGAGGGTTTTAAATCTTCAAACAAAGTCTTTATAGTGGCTTCTAGGTTGAAATAATGCATGTAGTCATGGCAAATCGCCATGCAATGGCATTGGGGTACTGTAAAAAAAAAAAAAAAGTGCCTCCAAGCTACAAGAAGTAACCACATTCTGTTGCCTATTGTGCTCTATGAATGGGCTATCAAGGAAATCCAAGGTATTAAGTTCTTGTACATCTCTAAGGAAGATGTGGCAGAAGCATCACAGGTCCAAGAACAACGGTACAAAGAAGCAAAGGTGCCTGGCATTAGAAGCCATCACAGCTTCATACCTGATGGGCCTAACCTGAGAATGTACAGGATCTCTGCAGATATTTCCATGACAAGTGGGACTCTAGCACATTTCTACTGCACATCATGATATCTAAGAATACAAGCCTGGTGCATATGCGGCAGCCGTCTGTGACCAGGTCTGGTATATAGGAAGTGTGCTAGAGGTAAACAAAGACAAGGCCGATCTACTAATCACTTTCATGAAGCCAACATAGAATCCTTGCATGTACAAATGGCCCAGGCCGAAGGACGAGTGCTGGGTTCCTGTGGGCCATGTGCTGTGCTTGCTGCCACTTCCCAGTACAACTACAGGCAGACAGTACAAGTTCCAACAGATGGACATTTGACAAAATCAGAGACAGTTTTAAGTTGCTCACAAGTGTGCATGGATGAACTCTTAGAAACACTACCAGTGTATAAATTGGCATTAATAATATATAATGTGACTTGTTTTGAACATTGCCTAGAGTTTTTTTGGAAATTATCATAGTTTGCTGTGATAATTAATACATGATGATCAATGATCTGGCTTGTACTGAATTTATCTTTGATAGCTAGATATGTCTGACTTGAAGTATGGCTAAACTGTTAGTTAATGAGAGTTTTTGTGTTCAACAAAACAATAGTGTTCCCTTTTTTAGAGGATTTCTAGCAGTTGGTTAATGTCAGACCCCGGGTCCAATTGTCTTCTTGTAACTTCAGAAGGGAGAGGATTACATCTTCCATTTTTTCACACATTATTACCAAGGCACATATTTTCAAGCACAAAAAAACTGAAATTGCTATACTTGTCCCTTTTGAGAAAAGTATGTATCCAATCATGACAAAAATAGCACTTTTCATTCTGGGTCCAATTTCAGGGGTTAATAAGTCAGTAAATATAGCCACTGGGGCCTCGAGCTTGTTTAATATGCTTAAGAAGTTTACTGACTGTGTACATTAAAAATTTTAGGTCTCTATCATCACTAAGCTAAGAGTAATGAAGAAATCAAAATCGTAAAAATACACTAGTGAATTTTCGTTTAGGTGATTTTTGCTTTTTCTATACCACCTGAGGGCTAAACTGGACAAAATATGTAGACAATGATGGTTAAAATCAGGAGAGGACTAACTTTTCTGATAAAAAAAAAAAAATCCATGTCATAGACCTAACACTTCTACAAGTACTTTTTCTAGATGCACAAAGTTGCTCTGGAATTGAAGCATTCAAGAAGGAAATGACCCCACCTCAAAAACAAGGCTGAATCTCAACAGTTAGCAATAATTGAGCTTAAATACTTGGCCTTAGTACTACCAAGGCATGCTACTTGCAGTGTGCAAAGTTTAAGCAAAATCAGAAATTTGAGGTGGGAGGCTCTGGTTGAGTTGACATGGAATGACCCTTTAGAATTTGCTGGTATAATTCAGAATTCATTGTTCCATCAATGATGGCAAGCCGTCCTGGCCCAGATGCAGCAAAACAGGCCCAAACCATGATGCTACCGCCACCATGTTTCACAGATGGGATAAGGTTCTTATGCTGGAATGCAGTGTTTTCCTTTCTCCAAACATAACGCTTCTCATTTAAACCAAAAACTTCAATTTTGGTCTCATCCGTTCACAAAACATTTTTCCAATAACCTTCTGGCTTGTCCACGTGATCTTTAGCAAACTGCAGATGAGCAGCAATGTTCTTTTTGGAGAGCAGTGGCTTTCTCCTTGCAACCCTGCCATGCACACCATTGTTGTTCAGTGTTCTCCTGATGGTGGACTCATGAATATGAACATTAGCCAATGTGAGAGAGGCCATCAGTTGCTTAGAAGTTCCCCTGGGGTCCTTTGTGACCTTACCGACTTTTACACACCTTGCTCTTGGAGTGATCTTTGTTGCTCGGCCACTCCTGGGGAGGATAACAATGGCTTTGAATTTCCTCCATTTGTACACAATCTGTCTGACTGTGGATTGGTGGAGTCCAAACTCTTTAGAGATGGTTTTATAACCTTTTCCAGCCTGATGAGCATCAATAACACACTTTTTCTGAGGTCCTCAGAAATCTCCTTTGTTCGTGCCATGATACACTTCCACAAACATGTGTTGTGAAGATCAGACTTTGATAGATCCCTGTTCTTTAAATAAAACAGGGTGCCCACTCACACCTGATTGTCATCCCATTGATTGAAAACACCTGACTCGAATTTCACCTTCAAATTAACGGCTAAACCTACAGGTTCACATACTTTTGCCACTCACAGATATGCAATATTGGATAATTTTCCTCAATAAATAAATGACAGAGTATAATATTTTTGTCTCATTTGTTTAACTGGGTTCTCTTTGTCTACTTTTAGGACTTGTGTGAAAATCTGATGTTTTAGGTCATATTTATGCAGAAATATAGAAAATTCTAAAGGGTTCACAAACTTTCAAGCACCACTGTAAGGAAAGCCAAGAATTAATCAACGGCCATACTGTATTTACCATGAAACGGTCTTAATTTAAAGAGATGTGAAACAGTTGGCTGACTTGCACCTCATTGTGAGTTCAGTGATCCATGAGGAAGTGGTGTTTCAGCACCAGGCAGAACTGTTTGTACTGGCCTTTGCTGGTGGTCTGATTTCTACCCCCCTTCTCCATGATGCTCCAGTCTGCTTGTCTCCTTTGAAGCCTTTTGTAACTGGGATACATCCTAAGCACCCAGGCATGTACAGTTGTGTTCAAATAAATAGCAGTGCATTAAAAAGTGATTAAAGTGAAGTATTTAATAGCTTTTATTTCCATATTTCAAATGTAGTGGAAACATTACACATTCAATTCTAAATTGAAGCGTTAACAAATTTTATCAAGTCTGTGTTATTCTTTTTACAGGAAGCAAAGAAAAGGACTATTAATCTGTTCAAACAAAAAGCAGTGTTATTTTTCTCTTCAAGCTGAAGCAATATTTATTTGCTTTGCCATTGTTTTGATAACTGTTGCGCATCTGTATGGCATCAAGCCACCCAATTTCTGGCACCTACGGTATAAACAGGTATTTCAGCCCAGAATGAACGAGCTATATTCCACAGTTCCTGTGACTTTTTTTGGTTTTGCTTCAGAAACTGCATTTTTAATGTCACCCCAGAAGTTTTCAATGGGGTTGAGGTCAGGAGATTGAGCTGGCCACTCCATTACCTCAATCCTTTTTGTCTGAAACTGAAATGTTGCTCACTTACTTGTGTTTGGAGTCATTGCCCATTTCATGAGCATTTCCTCTTTGGCATAAGGCAACATAATGTCCAAGTATTCTGATTTATTCAGACGGATCCATGATCCCTGGTATATGATAAATAGGTCCAACATCGTAGTATGAAAAACATCCCCATACCATAATTTTTGCGCCACCATGCTTCATGGTCTTCACAGTGAACTGTGGCTTGAATCCAGTACCTGGGGGGGTCGTCTGACGTACCATCGATGACCAGTAGACTCGAAAAACACAATTTAACTCCCATCAGTCCATAGAATGTTATGCCATTTTCTCTTTGGGCCAATCGATATGTTTCTTGGTAAATTTTAACCGATTCTACACGTTTGGTTTTTTCAACAATGGTGCTTTACGGGAGCTTCTTGCTGATAGCTTAGCTGTCAACAGTCTTCTGACTGTAACAGTGCTTACAAGTAATTTTAGATCATCTTTGATCTTTCTGGAGGTGGCGATTTGTTGAATCTTTGCCGTTCTGACTATTCTTCGACCTTTTTTAACAGTAGTTGCTCCTTTTCTTTCACGTGTTTCGGGTTTTTGTTGCCATTTTAAAGCATTTGAGATCATTTTAGCTGAGCATCCTATAATTTTCTGCCCTTCTTTATACGTTTTCCCCTCTCCAATCAACTTTTTATTAATCAAGATATGATGTTCCTCCGAACAATGCTTGGTACGGCCCATTTTACTTAGCAGTTCAGAAGGAAATATATTTTTGACAATGTGTGAAACATTTGCTTCCCTTCTTCCTTAATAAAGGGCAATTAATGATGCCTGTTTATCCCAGGATGAATGAATTCTCTAATTAAACTCCACACTGCTATTATTTTGAACGCGCCCCTTTCGATGACTGAGTCGGTTACTCAGAACAAGCAGCGTGCATGTCATGATAGCTGGGTCTGATGTTTTTCTGTTACACTACTGCATCTACAAGTAAATTATTTGCCATGCAGAAAATCACGACTACTAACAGCAGTGGTTCATTAGGTTACTGATGTTCTATCCCCCCCCCCAACACAACTGTACCTCAAACAAGGACTTGGGGTTTCTCCAAAGATACTCCCCCAAAGGTTTGGTCTTTTTCAGGCAGGTGTCTCAAAGGGAGGAAAAAATTGATCTTTGACAGATTTTTCTTGGAAAATATGAATAGTTTACTCAACAGTACTGATGCATTTCATTTTATATCAGATTAGATTGTTATCTGATGTAGCTTTATGTACATGCCAAGATCTGACAGAGATATGCAGGTTGCGGTCATCATTTCCTTTATTTTGTGTTTGTCTAATATCTCTCTCTCTCTCTCTCTCTCTCTCTCTCTCTCTCTCTGTAGGATGAAGGACACTAGTCGGAAAAACAACATGTTTGCTCAGTTCCGTAAGAATGAGCGTGACAAGCAGAAGCTCATCGACACTGTCGTCAAGCAGCTGCGGAATCTTATTGCCAGCCACCAGTCCTGAGTCCACCGATGGCTGTATTTCGGCTGACTCCAAATCCCATCCCCCAAATGAATTTCTTGATTGGTTACCACCGGTAAAAGCGTTAACAAATGGATGCCATTGGTCTTTCAAAATAAGTATTTGTTTTACCCCAAAGAATTCCAGCTATGCTAGTTTTGCAGTCCTGTGTCTAGGCCTTTTAATGTCTTCCTGACAGCATCTCACTGGCCTCAGTACCAGTGAACCTTGAAACTACTCTCCCGTCTTCCTACATGATCATGTAAGCACAGCATAGGGTTACCAATAATGCGTCCCTTTTAAAAGCCTGTCTCTATGAGACTTTGGTTATTAGTTTCACATATCTAGCAACTACACATTGGACAATAGAGACTTTAAGCCTTAATACCTGCAGGGACACTACCATGTCCAAAATTGATAGAGATGTGTAGTATCAGAGTTCGACAGTATTAATTCAGATTTATTTCAGGTTGCTATAGCCGTTTCTGAAGTACTCAGTGCAGAAAGACTCTAGTCTATTTTAAACCATCCTCATTTGAGAGAAGTAGACTGATGTATTGAAACATCCTGTATTTTGTAGCCTTAAACCATTCCGCAGTTAAGATTGCTAACTCTGAACAGTCACGGTTCTCATTTCTGATAACACGGATTCTGTAATTACCTTTAAATAGATAGTAAGACAGAAACAAGTCTCAAATGAGTTCTGTTATGGACTTAACCTACCACAGGATCTCTATCAGCTGCTGTTATTCTGTACAGGTTAGTTATCAAATCTAGATAGAGCTCCAGCTTGGAATAGATCACAGCGTTGTTGCCTGTATAAAGGGAGTGTGTGGGCGTGCGTGCCTACTTTTGGGTTGTGGGTCTTTATTTAATTGATGGGATTTTCTCATCAAGTGGGTGCAATACTACTATTATTGTCAAAGAGGGAAGAGTCATAAAATCTTTGGAAAGTAGGTAAAGTTTTCTTTGTCAACACCAGAGGTTATGTTTTGGTTTTACTGGCTGTAGATTACTTTTACGTGCATTGTCTGTGTGACCATTGTCACTACCCCATTGTTTGTGTGGATAAACCCTGGCCCACTGTGAAGGGAAAATAAAATCAAAACTTAAAGGGAATAATTCTTCCCTAACCGTTCGGTTTAGTGTGTGAGATTTGGGAGGGTGTGTGTAGCGTTTTATGGTTGTGCTTTACTTTGATTTTGACTTTTCTGCACCTGAACTCGGGTCAGTAGCCAAGCCACGGGGGGGCGCGCGCGTGCGTGCGCCATTGCGTATGAACAGAGTTGTGTGGGTTTATAGAAAACTGTTCATTTTTGTTGATGGTGACAGATGCACTGTACAGAATGTAATGTTAAACCACTAATGAATGACCTTCCAATACTAATAAAGTCTAAAACAATTGCCAACCAATATCAAATTAAAAAAAACAATTAAGGTTGTGTGAGTGAGGGCTCTTATTTTCAGTTATTCAATTGTCGTTAAATGTGTTTATGTATGTATTTAATACACATGGGCCTTTTTATGATGATTCAAAAACAAAAATCGATGGTACTTGTGGTTCAGTTGCGACAGCGGAATAAAGTGGTCAAAATTTAGACAGTGGCATGATGTGGTGACATCAATGAATGATACCTAACTGGAAAATGACTCATAACTTTTAAGTAAACCGTTTTTTTTATTTACAGGCAGATTTCTTGCTTATAACATTTTGCAATATGTCTTTAAATGTGTGTGTTTTTTTAAAACATGTTGCAGTTTCAAACCTAAGCAGAAAAATGCACATTCTTTTAAACTTGTGAAACTACGAGGTAAATTAATTGTATGTCGCTGTATTCATGTTCTTTTGAAAAGCTGTCAGCACAGAAAACAAAACTGATCTAGATGTGCTGAATGTTGTGTTTGAGTAACAAATGAAGGGATTTATTAAACCCTTTGAACGAAGAATTGCTCATTTCATACTATCTGCAGTGAAATGGGTTGTAAAACTATTAACGGTAAATGAAAACACAACATACAGTACTTGTGAAAGCACAAGTCATTTTGAAGAGCATCACTCGGTACTTTTCACCATCTGGATGGATGCTTGTGTGTTTTATATACTACAATCAGGTTTTTGTTTTTTTAAAAAAAGGAAAGCTGTGTAAGATAGGGAGAGCTGCTAGTCCCACATCCAAATATCAATTTCTGTTGCTAATATTTTTACACAAGTGTTTAAAAATATAGAACTTGAACTCGGTAGAAAAAGACCAGTTCCGGTTTCATTACACTGCGCAGTGGGAAAAGGCTTGTGGAAACAGAAGCGCTAATGCCCTGTGGATAAGATCGAGGTGATGTATTTTCTGGTCCTAGTAAAGATTCAGGATGCTGCATTCTGGACTAACTGGAGCTTGTTTATGCACCTACTGGCACATCCAGTCAGCATGACATTGCAATAATACAACCTACACTGTCACAAATAAGGGTACAGTAGGAGTCCATTTTTGTCCCCCAAGGTACAATCTACGCCAATAGCCTGTAGGGCTCATTATTGGACCTCAAGGTAACTGTGTATTTTTTTAGGGCCAAAATGGGACATATGTTCCCAATCAGTATCTAAAGCGTACTGCCCCAATGACGAGCCATTTGTACCCCTAAAGGTACTATAATGTACTTTATTTTCTGAGAGTGTAGAGGTATCAAAAGCAAAAATTTGTCCATCATGCAGTGAGATATTTATCTTGGCAATATTTCTGAGATGAAAGAAGGCTATCCTTGGAATATTATTTACATGAACTTCAAATGAGAGATGGGAGTTAATCCTACCAAGGTCTTTTACCGCTGTGCATGATGTAACTAAAAGGCCGTCCAGAATTACTATCTAATCAGAAAGCTTGCTTCTAGCTACCTCTGGTCCCAACAGAAATACTTCTGTCTTGTCAAAATTAAATAGAAGGAAGTTATTCAGCATCAGGTCTCTAATGTCCTTTACAGATTCCTCAGCTTTATGAAGCTAGTGTCTCTCATCTGGCTTTACTGAAACACATTTCTATGTATTATTAGCAGAACAGTGGAAGCTAATACTATGTTTACGAATAATTGTACCCAGATGCACCATATATAGAGAAAAGAGCAGTGGGCCTAAAATAGAACCTTGTAGAACACCAAACTTTAGTATCTATAGATAACTTAACATTTACATCTACGTACTGATAATCAAAAAAGACCTGAGTGAGGAGAGGTCAGTCAACAATTTCTAGTCTTGTCTAGAAGAATGTTATGATCTGTGGTGTCAAAAGCTGCCTTAATTTCAAGCAACACAAGCAAATGGACAAAACCCTGTTAGAGGGGTAGAGGAAGTCATTTACCACTTTAACCAGTGCTGTCTCAGTACTATGATGAGGCCTAAATCCTGATTGAAAGATCTCATCTCATTATCTCGAGCCGCTTTATCCTTCTACAGGGTCACAGGCAAGCTGGAGCCTATCCCAGCTGACTACGGGCGAAAGGCGGGGTACACCCTGGACAAGTCGCCAGGTCATCACAGGGCTGACACATAGAGACAGACAACCGTTCACACTCACATTCACACCTACGGTCAATTTAGAGTCACCAGTTAACCTAACCTGCATGTCTTTGGACTGGAGGAAACCCACGCGGACACAGGGAGAATGTGCAAACTCCGCACAGAAAGGCCCTCGCCGGCCACGGGGCTCGAACCCGGACCTTCTTGCTGTGAGGCGACAGCGCTAACCACTACACCACCGTGCTGCCCTGATTGAAAGATTTAATACGTTATTCCTATGCATGTATCAGCATAACTGCTGTGTGATGACCTGTTCTAGGATCTTGAAGATGAAAGGATGGTTTGATATTGTCCTATCATTGGACACCTGGTGGGGTTGAGGTCAAGTTTTTTAATTGGGTTTGATACCTGCCAATTTAAAGGATTTAGGTACAGTTTTAAAGTGTTTCAGTTGCTTCTGGCAGTATACATTTGAAGAAATGTGTTTAAATTTGGAAATGTATTCATTCATCTTCAAACTATTTATCCTGTTCAAACTTGTGGTGGATCCATGCATCACTGGGCACAAGGTGGAAGAATTCACACCTGATGGGATGCCAATACATCCCAGAGCAGCATGCACACCCACTCATTCTCATCTAGGGGCAACGTAGCATAGCCAATTCACCTACCAGCATATTTCTGGACAGTGGCAGGAAACTGGAGTCTTCTGATGAAAGACACACAGACAATAAACCAAACTCATGATCAAACCTGGTACTCTGGAACGATGAGAAATTGAGGATGTCTCAATATCTTGTGAATTACAGTGAAGTATTGGGTAAAATCATACATGGGACATGTTTACTCCTAGAAAAGAGTTCTGCATTGGAATTCTCCACGATTTGTTTTGTGGAATTCCTCCATCCATCCATTATTCATAACCACTTATGTTGTGCAGGGTCACGGGCAAGCTGGAGTCTATCCCAGCTGACTATGGGCAAGAGGCCAGATCATCACAGGACTGATATATAGAGACAAACGACCATTCACGCTCACATTCACACCTACAGTCAATTTAGAGCCACCAATTAACCTAACCTGTATGTCTTTGGACTGTGGGGGAAACCAGAGAACATGCAAACTCCACACAGAAAGGCCCCCATCAGTTGCTGGGCTCGAACCCAGAATCTTCTTGCTGTGAGGTGACAGTGCTAACCATTACACCACCGTGCCGCCATTGTGGAACTCCTGATTGTCACAAAGTAAAAATCTGGGATGTAGATATAAATTTAGATTCATAATGTGCAAGCCAGAGGTGAAAGTGTCAAGAAAAGAAACTACCTGAGATGCTTGAGAAACCTTGAGAGTAACCAGTCTTAAAAAAGAACCTGTTCTTTTCTTTGTGACACTGGATATACTGAATATGAAGAACAGTGAATGTGAGCAATGTAATTCAGAATAATACTGTTTGACATTTATTTGTCCAGAAGATGTAATGTTCTGTCCAGCTCCGAACATAGCTTAATTTTCTCTACTGCTATCCAACTGGTTGAGCTGATAAAGGAAGGCAGTAGAGCAGGGAATGCACTTCTCTTGGAAACAAAAAATGGTACCACAGCCATCCTGATTCTCTGTTAACTACTTGCACCATGTTTTTGTAGTAGCTGTGTGGTTACTGTATTTTTTTTTTTTTTGTGTCATTTTGGGTCCCCAACCATCGATTCATTATCAAACCACTTATCCATCAGGGTCACAGGTCCAGAGGTGGACAAAGTACCCAAGTTTATTACTTAAGTCAAAGTACAGATCCCACTGGTTAAATGTTACTCCGATACAAGTAAAAGTTGTCCAGTCAAATTTTTACTTAAGTTAAAGTACTGAAGTGTTAAATGTACATTTTCTGTCATCGCACTGTTGTATTATTGCCATAACGCTTACGATACCTTATGCCTCTGAAGTAACCGACTGGATTTTCTGACTAGTCTGTAGACCTTGTAGAGCTGAAACTCCACCTGACATGCTAGCAAACTCTTTTCAAACTTGAAATCATATTGAGTAGCTAATGTTACTAGAAAAGAAAGATTTCTACATTCTGTTTATTTGGCAAAATTATGCTCAAGTTAACGTTATTCATGTTAGCGTAACTCCGTTTTTACATGCTAACAGTTTCCAAGTTAACTAGCTGATACTAGATTACAATCTAGTAAGGAATAAAACCTTACACTAGCTGTGTGTATATGTTATCCATGGACAAGGATGTAGCAACTTGGCTGGCAAATCCATAGAAAGTCATTTGACTAACCAGATTGCATAGCTATTGCAACATTATCGCTAGCTCTAAAAGCACAAACAACTTCCTGGCTCCTGAGTTGTTTGCGACGAGTCCTTTTTTCCCGCGAGTGTTGGCGTTAATTACTAATCTGTTTAAAAAAAATTACTACAAATAATTTTCCAGTATCATCTTCATTTTTATTGTACTATCGCTTTCCTTTTTCCATTTTTTTTCTTTTTCTTTTTTCAGAAGAACGCCGAGACCAGAAGGTTTTTTTTTTTTCTGCGTAAAGACCACAAGCAGAGGCCATCCACATCGGATCTGCCTTAATATCAATAGATCTTTGATTAAGGGTATGTGAATCTTTTCATCATGGCACACCTTCAGCCTGTTCAGTGTGCTAAGTGCAGGATGTTTAGTTATTCTTCCTCCGTCGCTAGCGATAGCTTTATTTGTGATAAGTGCAGATTAGTTAGCTCTCTGATGGAGAAAATTACAGTGCTAGAAGCACGTGTCCAGGCTTTAGAGAAGGTCAGTGAGCGTGAGAACAGTGTAGTTTCTGTAGAGGAAAGTCTGGATGCCCTAGGTGGAGTTAGTAATCCCCCAACTCCGGCATTAGAGCCCTTACAGTGGGGCGAATGGGTGACAGCTTGGCAGCATAAGCGTAGAGCCAAAGCTACCGCTGAGGCTCGCCCACGAGAGCACCACTCCTCTCCGCGTCACGTGTCGAATAGGTTTGCTCTCCTTAGTGATGTACCCACTGAGAAACCTGAAAGACCTCTGGTTATAGGAGACTATCATACGGCACGTGAAATTAGCTCAGCCTTTAGGGGCACCAGCAGCTTTAGTCAGGTGTATACCGGGAGCCAGGGCGCCGGACATAGCAGGTAATCTTAGGGTCCTAGGCAAGCACAGGTTCTCAAAGATAGTTATTCATGCAGGAGCTAATGATATATGCCTTCGTCAGTCTGAGGTTACTAAGAGTAACTTTGTAGAGGTGTTTAAATTAGCAAAGGCGATGTCCGATGCTGTAGTATGTTCTGGCCCCATCCCAATGCGGCGTGGCGATGTAGCTTACAGCAGGTTATGGTCGCTGAACTGCTGGCTGTCCAGGTGGTGCTCTGAAAACAGTGTGGGCTTTATAGATAATTGGGCTAACTTTGAGGGCACTGCTGGCCTGTTAGGGCGGGATGGTATCCATCCCACTCGGGAAGGTGCTGCTCTCATTTCCTGCAGCATAGGTCATAGTCTCAGAACAGGCCTAGTTAATTTCTGACAATCCAGAGCCAAGGCCAGGGAGCAGACGAACAGGCTAAACTGACTGTCTGCTAGCTGCACAGAGTCATCACTCAGGGTCCACTACATGGAGACTGTGTCTGTTTCCTGAGCTCAACAAAAAGGTAGAAATATTCAGAGTGTTTGTTCCAGTAACCTAATCAATATAAAATTAGATCATACTGACTGTACAGCTGCTGCCAGCACCTTTGATCTACCGGTAAAGGTGGGGCTATTAAAAATATTAGATCTCTTACATCTAAAGCACTAATGGTTAATGAACTCATTACTGATCAGGAGTGTAATGTACTTTGTTTAACTGAAACATGGATTAAGCCAAATTAATATATAGCGTTAAATGAAGCGAGTCCTCCTGGATACAGTTATATACACCAGCCTCATCTAACTGGCAGAGAAGGCGGCGGCGCGGTTATTTATGATTATCTAGGTGTAACACAAAAACCTGGTTATAAATTTAATACATTTGAAGTTCTTCATACTAATATAATGTATGTAGCCTCGAAAAATTGGTCTACCCAGTTAATCCCATTACTTATTATTTACAGGCCCCCGGGGCCATATTCTGAGTTTCTTTCTGAATTTGCAGATTTTATCTCAGCTCTGGTTATTTCCTTAGACAAAGCTTTAGTTGTCGGAGATTTTAATGTTCACTTCGATAACCCAGAAGACCCTTTGAAAACAGCGTTTATGTCCATTTTAGATTCAGTAGGGATTAATCAGAATGTCATAGGACCGACCCATAATGGTGGTCACACCCTCAATCTAATACTAACATTTGGGTTAAACGTAGAAAATATAGTCATACTTCCACAGTCTGAAGTTCTCACATCATTATCTCATCTCATTCAAACTATGTCTGAGTAATAATATATGCACCTCACCACGCTACTGTATTAAAGGAACACTCCACCGTACTTCCATAATGAAATATGCTCTTATCTGAATTGAGACGAGCTGCTCCGTACCTCTCTGAGCTTTGCGCGACCTCCCAGTCAGTCAGACGCAGTCAGATGCGCCGTCACTCCTGTTAGCAATGTAGCTAGGCTCAGTATGGCCAATGGTATTTTTTGGGGCTGTAGTTAGATGCGACCAAACTCTTCCGCGTTTTTCCTGTTTACATAGGTTTATATGACCAGTGATATGAAACAAGTTCAGTTACACAAATTGAAACGTAGCGATTTTCTATGCTATGGAAAGTCCGCACTATAATGACAGGCGTACTAACACCTTCTGCACGCTTCGGCAGCGCATTGATACGGAGCTCAGATATCAATGCGCTGCCGAAGCGCGCAGAAGGTGTTAGTACGTCTGTCATTATAGTGCGGACTTTCCATAGCATAGAAAATCGCTACGTTTCAATTTGTGTAACTGAACTTGTTTCATATCACTGGTCATATAAACCTATGTAAACAGGAAAAACGCGGAAGAGTTTGGTCGCATCTAACTACAGCCCCAAAAAATACCATTGGCCATACTGAGCCTAGCTACATTGCTAACAGGAGTGACGGCGCGTCTGACTGCGTCTGACTGACTGGGAGGTCGCGCAAAGCTCGGAGAGGTACGGAGCAGCTCGTCTCAATTCAGATAAGAGCATATTTCACTATGGAAGTACGGTGGACTGTTCCTTTAAACATACATTCACGTCAACTACTGCACAGAGCTTTATAAATGATCTCCCAGAGTTATCAACTTTGACTGGGTCACTGTCAGCCCCCAAAGAACTTGATCAGGCAACTGAATGATTAGAGTCAACATTCTGCCATACCTTAGATAATGTAGCTCCTCTTAAAAGGAAAATGGTCAGAGACAAAAAAAATTAGCACCCTGGTATAATGATGACACTCGCACTTTAAAACAGACCACTTGAAAATTGGAACGTAAATGGTGTCAAACAAAATTGATAGTGTTCAAATTAGCATGGAAGGAGAGCTTCCTGAAGTATAGAAAAGCTCTTAGTGCTGCGAGATCAACATATCTCTCCTCCCTAATAGAAGATAAAAATAATCCTAGATTTCCATTTAATACTGTAGCAAAATTAACCAGGAATAAGTCCACTATAGACACATGCACACCTGCAGTATGTAGTAGCAACAATTTCATGAATTTTTTTTAATGACAAAATTGAGAATATCCGACAAAAAATTCAAACTACTAATTTAAGGTCAGACAATGTAAGTGACCTTGTAGTTAACAATATAACTGTATCAGATCAGCAATTAGAATGTTTTACTCCCCTAAAAGAAACTGAATTACTTTCATTAATCTCGGCATCAAAAGCTTCAACTTGCGTACTAGATCCCTTACCTACACATCTATTCAAAAACAGATAATACCTGAAGTAATTGAACTGCTTCTAAAAATAATAAATTCTTCTCTTACGATTGGCTATGTACCCAAATCCTTTAAACTAGCAGTTATCAAACCCCTGATTAAAAAACCTGACCTCGATCCCTGTCAGCTGTCCAATTATCGGCCAATATCAAACCTCCCCTTTATCTCCAAGATCCTTGAAAAAGCTGTGGCACAGCAGTTATGCTCATATTTACATAGGAATAACATCCATGAAATGTATCAGTCAGGATTTAGACCTCATCATAGCACAGAGACAGCACTGGTTAAAGTAGTAAACGACCTACTGTTGGCGTCTGATCAGGGCTGTGTCTCGCTGCTTGTGTTGCTTGACCTTAGTGCAGCATTTGATACCATTGATCATTCCATTCTTCTGGATAGACTAGAAAATGTTGCGGGAGTTAAGGGAACGGCCCTCTCCTGGCTCAGGTCTTATTTAACTGATCGCTATCAGTATGTTGATGTAAATGGTGATATTTCTAGACGTACTGAGGTAAAGTTTGGTGTTCCACAAGGTTCTGTCTTGGGTCCACTGCTTTTTTTCTTTATATATGTTACCTCTGGGTGATATTATTCATAAACATTGTATTAGGCTACGTTCACACTGCAGGCTGAAGTGACTCAAATCCGATCTTTTCGCCCATATGTGACCTGTATCCGATCTTTTATTGACAATATGAACGACACAGATCCGATTTTTTCAAATCCGACCCAGGCCGTTTGGATATGTGGTCCCAATTCCTATTCCTATCCGCTCTTTTCATATGCGACTTCAGTCTGAACCGCCAAGTCGCATTCATCCGACTTACACGTCATCAACAAGCCACAAACGTCACTATTCTGCGCTGAAGTAGGCGGTGGTTCTCTCAAAAAAAGTTACAACAACATGGCGCATAATCACGGGCACAGATAGAGGGTGGGACTCGTCCCACCCAGATTTAAATTCACCTCGTTCGGTCCCCCGCACTTATAGGGAGGAAAAAACGTCTATGCTGTCTTTCTTTGCATAAGGCAAACCTCACGGAAAAATCAAAAGACTAATTACCATTCGGTTTATTGAGGTGCACAGCAGTGTATACATAGTTGCAACAACTCACATAAAACAAAGACTGATATTCGGTTGGTTGAGCTGCGCAGACTGCACAGGTTGCGAGCTCGAGCTTGGTTGCTATGGTAACCCACAACAAGTTTGACAGGCATATCGGGGTTGGTTTGCTGGCAGCTTTGTCCCCCCCAGTTTTTTGTCCCCCCCAGTTCAAAAAACGTATCTGCGCCCCTGCGCATGACATCAATGCGAGGGACGCTTCGGGCTGTGAAGGTTCTGAATCTTCTCAATGGAAGGACGCAGAGGTTAGGGAGCTGATTTCCATTTGGGGGGATACAGCTATTCAAGCTAGATTGGATGGGTCATACCGCAACCGGGCAGTTTTACTTCCATAAACACTGGCCATGCTCACTGCGTGTGACGTCGTCGTATCCTGCAATGCGCATGCGGAACACTTAGGTCGCTTTTCATTCATACTGAGGATCACATACAAGTCGCATATATTTGTTAATGTGAACGACCTCACAAAAAAATCGGATTTCACAAAAAAATCGGAATTGAGCATTAAGCCTTGCAGTGTGAACGTAGCGTTAGTTTCCACTGTTATGCTGATGACACACAGTTGTATGTTTCTGCAAAACCTGATGAGAGACACCAGCTTAATAGAATCGAGGAATGTGTAAAGGACGTTAGACACTGGATGCTTATTAACTTCCTTCTGCTGAACTCTGACAAGACTGAAGTACTTGTACTAGAACCACATGCAGCTAGAAGTAGGTTTTCTGATTACACAGTAACTCTGGATGGCCTTTCTGTTTCTTCACGTGCAGCAGTAAAAGACCTCGGAGTGATTATTGACCCCAGTCTTTCATTTGAAACTCACATTGATAACATTACCCGGATAACTTTCTTTCATCTCAGAAATATTGCTAAGATAAGAAATTTAATGTCACTACACGATGCAGAAAAACTAGTTCATGCTTTCGTTACCTCCAGGTTGGATTATTGTAATGCCTTACTGTCTGGATGTTCCAATAAGTGCATAAACAAGCTCCAGTTAGTTCAAAATGCAGCAGCAAGAGTCCTTACTAGAACTAGAAAATATGACCACATCACCCCTGTCTTATCCACACTGCATTGGCTCCCAATCAAATTTCGCACTGATTATAAAGTACTACTATTGACCTTTAAAGCACTGAATGGTCTCACACCACAGTACCTGAGTGAACTTCTGGTCCTCTATGACCTGCCACGCCTACTTAGATCAAAAGGTGCAGGCTATCTGCTGGTACCTCGTATAGTGAAGGCTACCGGTACATCAGGGGGCAGAGCCTTTTCTTACAAAGCCCCACAGTTATGGAACAGCCTTCCAAGTAGT
The DNA here is from genome assembly GCF_027579695.1 of Neoarius graeffei. Taxonomy (NCBI): domain Eukaryota; kingdom Metazoa; phylum Chordata; class Actinopteri; order Siluriformes; family Ariidae; genus Neoarius; species Neoarius graeffei. The sequence continues at coordinate 61,948,931 of NC_083569.1, read as the reverse complement.
GTTCGGGAATCAGACACAGTCTCAGTGTTGGAAGTCTCAGCTGAAAACATACCTGTTTAGTCAAGCCTTTTGTTAATGGTGTTTATGAGGTAAAGGTGTAGATCTGGAGGGTCCTCAGACAGAGTGTTTTGGTAAACAGGGATGTATGGATGCTGTCAGTCCCCACTCGCTTGCTCACTCGAGTTTGTTGATGGTGTAGTGGCTGCTGCTTTATGTCCCGGGGTTCCCTCATGCCTGTGTTACCTTCTGGCTCTCCCCTTTTTGTTATGCTGTCATAGTTAGTTTTGCCGGAGTCCCTGCTTGTATTCAGTGCAATATATATACTGTTCCTACTTATTCAGGTGACATTGGGCATACCTAACAACCTGTGTTTTCTCTCCCTCCCCCCCAAATCTGTCCCTCTGAGTTACATGTCGGTCCTGGGATCGAGATGCTGACCTCTTCTGCTCCTCAGACCTGCCTGATCCATCCTGGTGCCCTGTGTCTGGTTGGAGTCTCATCGCATCGCTCCTGTGGAGGACGGCCCCATGAGGACAGTTGAAAGTCACACTTGGAAGACACTCTGGATGCTTACAGTAACACTTTTATGGCTGAGGACTACAGTTGGCTTGCTAATTTTAGGACTGCGGTTGTTATGAACAGTTTTGCACTCAAGTTTCCTTCAATGAAGAGTTTATAACATCAACGAAACTGACTTCATGTTAAAACTATTAATGTTATAGTCATGTTTTCTGTTGTTGCCCAAATGAGGATGGGTTCCCTTTAGAGTCTGGTTCCTCTTGAGGTTTCTTCCTCATGTCGTCTGAGGGAGTTTTTCCTTGCCACCGTCGCCACAGGCTTGCTCATTGGGGATAGATTAGGGATAAAATTAGCTCATGTTTTAAGTCATTCAAATTCTGTAAAGCTGCTTTGCGACAATGTTTATTGTTAAAAGTGCTATACAAATACATTTGACTTGACTAACTTCATTGCAAGCTTTCTCTTGGAATAAAACGTTTACATACCTCAATATGCTTCCGCAGGTTGGACGGTGAGTTTTTGAACGCTGTGATGTGGTTTGTTTTAGGCAAACAAAACAAACATTTAAAACGAAATGAATCTTTAATCCTTTCTGAAAACTGAAACGTGGGTTCTAGGTATGGCCATGAGGGTGCGTGCTCTCCAGAAAAACCGCCTCCTTCCGTTCTGCCATCAACTGATCATGTTCAAATAATGTTGCTGAGAAATTGAACTTGATTTTATCCAGTCTATGGATGTGACACTAGTGATTACTGATAGGCCTTCTCAGTGTCACCTGCAAAAAAAACAATCATGTTTTACAAAAGAAAACAAAAAACATCCACTTTCTAAGCTGTTTCATAGTAACGAGGACCTTGATAGAAATGTAGTGGAGTGAAACGTACGATATTTGTCTTTCAAATGTAGTGAAGTTAAAGTCATAAGTTTCCAAAAAAAAAATACTCAAGTAAAGTACAGATACTCAAAAAAGTGTACTTAAGTACAGTATTCAAGTAAATGTACTTTGTTACTGTCCACCTCTGCACAGGTCATCTCATAGCTGACTTCAGGCGAGAGGTGGGGTACACCCTGGGCAAGTTGCCAGTCTATTGCAGGGAGACAGTCAGCCATTCACACTCACAGGCAATTAAGAGGAGCCAGTTGACCTAATCTGCACGTCTTTGGACAGTAAGAGAAAACCGACCCAGGCACAACATGTAAGCTCTGCACAGAAAGGCCCCAGTCAGCCACGATGTTTGAACCCAGAACCTTCTGGCTGTGGGTCGACAGTGCTAACTACTGCACCATGTCCCCAATCGTGTGGCTGTTCTAAATGTGGATGTACTAAACAGTGGATTTTTGTTAATGGCTAGCTACAGTACTTACACACTGCCACACTACACATACAGTAGAGCTCATAGAATGGAAACGATATATTTGATTATATAATTTGGAATGATCTTTCAGTGAAAGATTTCAGTTAATGCACTGGTGTAGAAGTGATTCCTACTGTGCTTGGCGGAGTTCAAAAAATCTCTCAGGACTGGGACTCATTACAAACTGTAAAAACCACACACACACACGCACACACGATATAAAGGTTAGATGCAGTCATCGAAACTCAGCGGAAGGAGATGAACCTGGATCACGTCCACAGTTTCACTGAACTTAGAAATGAGTTCCTGCTCTAGCCCCTCAGCCTCAACATTTTGGGTTGTTTTCCATATTTAAGATAGCGGAGTACTTTATCATGCACATCACGTTCTGTCTTGCTTTGGTTGTGTTTGTATATGGAGAGCATCGCTGAGCTGTAACTACTCCACAAACAAACCATTGTCTCTTACACTTGTGTTGTTCTGCAGAAGCAATAGCGTAGTACAAAACAGTGGTGTAGGAACCGCATATGGGTGAGTCAGGCAAAACCATTTTTTGGGATTAATTTCAGCGCATCCTCCTTTTTGTGACAGATCAGTGAGCGAACAGCACCAGCAGAGTTGTGGGTGATGAACTCTGTGCTCTTACTGGCTCTCTACTCTAAACACTCTTCCTCCAGTTCTGTGATAGAAGTAGGACACTAATATTTTCTGAGACAGCCAACATATAATACACAAGGCGAATATAATTGGAATCAGTGCTGACTTTGTCAGGGTTTACTGCATTTGGAAGCAACTTGGTGTTGCACTAAATATCTTTTTTTTTTTTTACATTTGAGTATATGCATGTGGAAACGAATCCTTCAATTTAATATTGTCTCAGAAGGTCTACTCAAGTCATGGCCTGTTTGAGGTGATGAATAACGTAAGGTAAAAATTCCATATATGTATACCGAGGAAGGAAATATTATGAAAATATTTATACTCAGGAAGGAAGTACCATCTGTATTACTTGGTGGCTTTTTGGCCTTAAAATCTTCCTTGCAGGTTTCTGCTTTCATAAAGCTCAACCCCCGTACCAAGTTGCGACACACAGCTCTGACTCACAGCTCTGACAGCAGTTCAACTGCAATGTGTTAATTCTAATATGTTATCCTTTTATAGTAGTGAATTACATATATGGCAGGTGCTCACCATAAACAGATAAACAGATTCAGCATTTATGGACGGAGTCTCCAGTGTCAGCACTTTGCAACAGAGTTAAAGCTGTAACTTTTAGCTTCAGGACGGAGGGCTTTACAGTTTCTAAATAACATGACAAACTGCATATTTTTGTCTTATGAACTCCAGTGGTGTTGCTTATTTTCCTCGAACAACATGCTCCATTACAGTGGTGCTTGAAAGTTTGTGAACCCTTTAGAATTTTCTATATTTCTGCATAAATAGGACCTAAAACATCATCCGATTTTCACACAAGTCCTAAAAGTAGATAAAGAAAACCCAGTTAAACGAATGAGACAAAAATATTATACTTGGTCATTTATTTATTGAGGAAAATGATCCAATATTACATATCTGTGAGTGGCAAAAGTATGTGAACCTCTAGGATTAGCAGTTAATTTGAAGGTGAAATTAGAGTCAGATGTTTTCAATCAATGAGACAACAATCAGGCGTGAGTGGGCACCCTGTTTTATTTAAAGAACAGGGATCTATCAAAGTCTGATCTTCACAACACATGTTTGTGGAAGTGTATCATGGCACCAACAAAGGAGATTTCTGAGGACCTCAGAAAAAGTGTTGTTGATGCTCATCAGGCTGGAAAAGTTTACAAAACCATCTCTAAAGAGTTTGGACTCCACCAATCCACATTCAGACAGACTGTGTACAAATGGAGGAAATTCAAGACCATTGTTACCCTCCCCAGGAGTGGTCGACCAACAAAGATCACTCCAAGAGCAAGGCGTGTAATAGTCAGCGAGGTCACAAAGGACCACAGGGGAACTTCTAAGCAACTGAAGGCCTCTCTCACATTGGCTAATGTTAATGTTCATGGGTCCATCATCAGGAGAACACTGAACAACAATGGTGTGCATGGCAGGGTTACAAGGAGAAAGACACTGCTCTCCAAAAAGAACATTGCTGCTCGTCTGCAGTTTGCTAAGATCATGTGGACAAGCCAGAATGCTATTGGAAAAATGTTTTGTGGATAGATGAGACCAAAATAGAACTTTTTGGTTTAAATGAGAAGCGTTATGTTTGGAGAAAGGAAAACACTGCATTCCAGCATAAGAACCTTATCCCATCTGTGAAACATGGTGGTGGTAGTATCATGGTTTGGGCCTGTTTTGCTGCATCTGGGCCAGGATGGCTTGCCATCATTGATGGAACAATGAATTCTGAATTATACCAGCGAATTCTAAAGAAAAACGTCAGGACATCTGTCCATGAACTGAATCTCAAGAGAAAGTGGGTCATGCAGGAAGACAATGACCCTAAGCACACAAGTCGTTCTACCAAAGAATGGTTAAAGAAGAATAAAGTTAATGTTTTGGAATGGCCAAGTCAAAGTCCTGACCTTAATCCAATCGAAATGCTGTGGAAGGACCTGAAGCGAGCAGTTCATGTGAGGAAACCCACCAACATCCCAGAGTTGAAGCTGTTCTGTCCGGAGGAATGGGCTAAAATTCCTCCAAGCCGGTGTGCAGGACTGATCAACAGTTATCGGAAACGTTTAGTTGCAGTTATTGCTGCACAAGGGGGTCACACCAGATACTGAAAGCAAAGGTTCAGATACTTTTGCCACTCACAGATATGTAATATTGGATCATTTTCCTCAATAAATAAATGACCAAGTATAATATTCTTATCTCATTTGTTTAACTGGGTTCTCTTTATCTACTTTTAGGACTTGTGTGAAAATCTGATGATGTTTAAGGTCATATTTTTGCAGAAATATAGAAAATTCTAAAGGGTTCATAAACTTTCAAGCACCACTGTATTCCTTAAATATCATGCTGCTGAAATGAGAAGTTTCCATGAATCACAGTGAGAATTGCTACTGCTCCTCTCATATTTATAACCATCCCGCAGTGACAAAGCCCCCAATGTTGAGGTTAGATCCTCTGTTATGAAGAGGCTTCTTATGTTGTGCATTGACTAATACCGTAACTGATCATCTCGATGAGTGTTTTTTGAGCCCTGCAATTGCACATTTTTAGTACAGTGCAAATGATGACGAATTCCAGCAAATTATGACTAATTTCCTCTTGATTTTTGCTATGGTTTTGTTAAAAATATTGTGTATGACGCTTGAGGCAAATCGTATGGCAGTGTAAGAAAGCAATTTCCATCAAACAAATTTACACCACACCACATTCTTCTAAGTGATGAAATGATTAAACTTTATATTCGTTCTTTACAGTACTTTTAGTATCACTTACAAATTACCCCTAACAATTGTTGGAGTTCCCAATGACATGTTAAGGCATGAAAATGTCACGCTTTAGCTCAACCGCTTAAAGTGAAAAAGAAATTCATTTGAATTTTGTCAGCAGATACTATTTTTCTTTCTCTTACAGTTTCATTATAACATTTATTAAGCTGAATTTCTCAGAAATAATCTTACATGAGCTCACAGAAACTTCCCCGTGCGTTTAATTTCAAGCTAGAATACTGTTTATTCTGTCCTTCCTGGCTGAGTGACACTATTGAAAGAACTCGCACATGTTCCTGAGCTAACGCTCTTTTTTCGTTATGTGACCTCTCTCTGACTCAGAGGCGCTGTTTACAAACACACATCTTTCATTGTTTCAGAGCAATATTGCCGTCTGCCTTTTTCCCCTCTTATATTAACTCACACATGTTCCTGCGTTGGACCTTTCTCAGAATGTGACCCCTCTCTGACTCAGAGACACTGTTTACAAATGCAGTTCTGGATGTTGTATGAGGATGCTGGCATTGCCAAATAAGTAAAAGATGAGCAGGACAGAGAGGAACTTCAGGTTGAGCAGAATTATTGAAAATGGATGACACTGTAACAGTGACGTGTCTTTTTTCCATTACGGAGGTGAATCGGACAGTCCCTAAAACCGGAAATGCTAAACTGTTGAATTTTGTTCATGTTAGCAGCTTTGTATGTTTATATCTGGATTTGTGTTATACTCTGAGTCTGGCAATGTGGGTTGAACAGATGAATTTCCATCACAGTAGCAAAGCTCTCAAAGGTCAGAAGAGGTCATCGTCAGTGGCTGCTGCATGAGTGTCCTTGACAAAAGGCACATTGCGAACATTGACAAATAACATTGCGTGCAGAAGAATGCTGCACTTACCTATCAGCAAAAATCCTCAAACAGATGTAGATACGAACACACTATTTCAGCGATGGCAAGAGCTGATAGTGTGTTCTTGCAAATCCTTGTCTCAAAAGGAAGAGGGTTAAAAATAACCACAGCGTGTGTGTGTGTGTGTGTGTGTGTTCATAAGCTGGGGACGGAAGTACCTGCTAGAGGAGTGTGTGTGTGTGTATGGGACAGATGAAAGACCAGACAGTAGTGGATTAGACACTGTTTTTGCATCCTGCCTGCTATAAGAGATAACACAGATAAAGCCTCAAAGGCTCAGCAGCATGCAGTTTATGTACCTACTAATGGCCCAGTGGCTTATAGTGAGTGATGTGGCGGCTTCAACTCAGAGTAATAGTATGTGATTTGAATCTGGTCTGTCCTTGTTCTACAGACAGTGCAAAGAACGTAGTTCATCCCCTTCAAAACATCGTCCACATATTTAAATATGAGACTCATTATTTATGTTGGGGCGGCACGGTGGTGTAGTGGTTAGCACTGTCGCCTCACAGCAAGAAGGTCCTGGGTTCGAGCCCCGGGGCCGGCGAGGGCCTTTCTGTGCGGAGTTTGCATGTTCTCCCCGTGTCCGCGTGGGTTTCCTCCGGGTGCTCCGGTTTCCCCCACAGTCCAAAGACATGCAGGTTAGGTTAACTGGTGACTCTAAATTGACCGTAGGTGTGAATGTGAGTGTGAATGGTTGTCTGTGTCTATGTGTCAGCCCTGTGATGACCTGGCGACTTGTCCAGGGTGTACCCCGCCTTTCGCCCATAGTCAGCTGGGATAGGCTCCAGCTTGCCTGCGACCCTGTAGAAGGATAAAGCGGCTAGAGATAATGAGATGAGATTATTTATGTTTGTACAATGATAATTTGGCTCATTATTTCAACCACAGAGTTTTATATTCCTGAAATTTTTTATTAAAGGGGTACAAAATATTTTTTACAAAAAATCAATTTACCGGTCGATCTACGTTCCGACTCTCACCTATGGTCATGAGCTTTGGGTAATGACAGAAAGAACAAGATCGCGGATACAAGCGGCTGAAATGAGTTTCCTTCGCAGGGTGGCTGGGCGCTCCCTTAGAGATAGGGTGAGAAGCACAGTCACTCGGGAGGAGCTCGGAGTAGAGCCGCTGCTCCTCCACATCGAGAGGAACCAGCTGAGGTGGCTCGGGCATCTTTTTCGGATGCCTCCTGGACGCCTCCCTGGGGAGGTGTTCCAGGCATGTCCCCCCGGGAGGAGGCCCCGGGGAAGACCCAGGACACGCTGGAGGGACTATGTCTCTCGGCTGGCCTGGGAACACCTCGGTGTTCTTCCCGAGGAGCTGGCCGAGGTGTCTGGGGAAAGGGAAGTTTGGGCTTCCATGCTTAGACTGCTGCCTCCGCGACCCGGTCCCGGATAAGCGGAAGAAGACGAGGTACAAAATATAATATATACGGTTGCTGATGTGACAAAGTAACGTACTCTTAAGTATTCTATCAAATTTATGTACTAGAAAACAACGAAATATCTTGGTAATTGTAAATATAATACTTTATACGCTAAACCGCACAAGAGTCGCCATTTTTAAAAGACCGTGACGTCAGCGCTACCCACTGCACTAGCAGAACTCTCCGAAATAGAGGAGATAAGCGTGTAATCATGGCGTCGGGCACATCAAGTGAAAGCGACAGCTCTGTCGAATCATACGAAGAGATCCCGCAAGACACACTGCAAGCAGGCTATGGCTTAGAAGGGTACCAGTTTGAACCTAGGAGAGGTACTCTCGACTCCGGTGATGAAATAAGAGAAGAAAGCTCGGATGATGGCGAGGATGAGACTGATGCTGACCATGGGCATGGCGAGCGTGGGGCAGAGCGTCTGCGTGCAGGTGACACGGCGTGGTGCTCGTGCGGAAAATGTAACGTGGAGTTGCTCACGAGTCCAGCAGAATTTATTTGCTGCAATGAGATAGGCGCCACCCGTGGACTTGCGAAATCGTCGCAAGAGGCAGAAACAGGTATTTCACACGTGCTTTTCCCAACCTCAATGAGCCAACACAACTGGGCACATACATACGTCATGAGTGTTACGCAGAGAAAATGAACGTGCATTCTGATTGGATAAAATTAATATCATGGCGGGCTGTTCAAACTGCGGAAATAGTTTGCTCGAGCTACTTTCAAAACACTATAACTTTCCAACCTTAGAACAAAAAACTTTTGTAAGTCTTGAATAAGGTTCATCAATGTGTGTTTTATTGTTATATTTACTCTACATATTGCCCTCTGTTCCCCTTTAACAGACATTTCTGTTCACTGCCAAATCCATTCAATTCAAGTGACCAGTCAAATATCCTGTGACTCAATAATAAATATGGTATTTTTAAAATAAATCACTGGTAGTGAGTTTCACCACTGCAACAACAGCGAAAACAACAATAAAACTGCACAGTCCCTGACTAGGCTTCAGAGCCCCATTTGAGAACCACTGTCCTCAAGTAACCATGAATACGTTATGAACATGCAGTGTTAAACCATTAAAAATAATCAATGTAGAATCAGTGATTGGTTTGATTCCCCAAGAAATCTCCGCAACTTAACCCTAGAAAGGATCCATGAATATCCATAAGTTTTGAAACAGCTCCATGTCCCCCTGCCATAACAGATCACAAGCTAGTTAACTAACAGGTAGATAAGAGTTGGGTTTTAGGATCTCAGTCTCCATTTAAAATATCATTTGTTCAGTAATTTATTTAAGGCAGGGCACCACAGATGAAGATGGTATAGGGTAAACAAACAAACAACAATATATACAGTTTACATACAGTGACATGAATGTCATCTTGGATATGAATGTCATGGCAATATTTGGGCTTTCAGTAATTTCTTTGAACTGTTTTTTTTCTGTGGCAGAATGATTGTACAGCATATGTCTTTAATAAAAAAAAAGCACTAGAATTTGCTGCATAAGTTTTAATTTTCTTTGGGTTTTCTGAAATCAACACAGGGTCAAAATTATACATACAGTGTCAAAAATTTACATATGTTCACTTAGATTATTAATTCAGAGGTGCTGAAACTTCCAAAATGTCTCTTGTCTTGCCAAGGCCGAGGTCTCTTAACTTCCTGTTAGTGATCATGATTGACTACAGCTGGTAGCTTCTCTGTGCCTTCATAAAAAAGGGTTTGTTTACAGCACTCACTGGATTGACCAAAACACAGTAAAATGGGAAAGTCCAGGGAGCTCAGTGCAGATCTGAGAAAGAGGATCGCAGATGTACACAACTCCAGAATGTCTCTTGGAGTCATTTATAAACAACTACAAATTCCAAGATCAGTTCAAACAACTGTATCCAAGTTATTGTGAGGTGTAGTCACTTTGCCAAGCCACTTTGCTTTAAGAAAACCCAAACTATCACCCTCAGCTGAAAGGAAATTGGTTTGGATGATCAGGAACAACCTGGGAACCACCATGGCACAGGCCTGCCATGAACTGGAAGCTGATGAATCACTGTCTACAGTTCAGATCTCTCATCTCATCTCATCTCATCTCATCTCATCTCATTATCTCTAGCCGCTTTATCCTGTTCTACAGGGTCACAGGCAAGCCGGAGCCCATCCCAGCCGACTACGGGCAAAAGGCGGGGTACACCCTGGACAAGTCGCCAGGTCATCACAGGGCTGACACATAGACACAGACAACCATTCACACTCACACCTACGGTCAATTTAGAGTCACCAGTTAACCTAACCTGCATGTCTTTGGACTGTGGGGGAAACCGGAGCACCTGGAGGAAACCCACGCGGACACGGGGAGAACATGCAAACTCCGCACAGAAAGGCCCTCGCCGGCCACGGGGCTCGAACCCAGACCTTCTTGCTGTGAGGCGACAGCGCTAACCACTACACCACCGTGCCGCCCACAGTTCAGATCACCATGGACTAAGAGGCTGCTATCCAAGAAATAACCCCCTGCTCCAAAATTGACACCTTCAAGCTTAAATAAAGTTTGAAGCTGACCACACGGACAAAGAAAAAGCCTTCTGGAGGATAGCTGTATGGTCAGATGAGACAAAGATTGAGTTGTTTGGCCACAATGACCACCATGTAGAGAGGGACACTGTACCAGCTGGTGGTGGTGGTAGGATCATCATGCTCTGGGGCTGTTTTGCTGCCAGTGGAACTGGTTCATTGCACAAAATGGATGGAATAATGAAGAAGGAGGACTACCTCAGAATTCTTCAGCATAAACCATCAGAAATTTGAACACAACTTGAGACTTGGGCATTACAACAGGACAATGAACCCAAACACGCATCAGAGCTGGTTGTGGAGGATAAAGCAGGCTAACATTAAGCTTAAAACAAGTCCTGACTTCAACCCTATTGATTCATCCCCCTTGGTGTTTGTCCTGTTTTGTCGCATTACAAGCTGGAATTAAAATTGATTTTTGAAAGGTTAGCACCATTTGATTTACACAATATGACTACAACTTTAATGATGCACATTGTTTTTTATTGTGACACAAACAATAATTAAGATGAAAAAACAGAAATCTGGAGTGAGCATAAGTACCCCCCCCGTAGGAAACCCCTAAATAACAACTGGTCCAACCAATTCACTTCATAACTCATATAAGTAGTTGATTAAGATCCACCTGTATGCAATCGAAGTGTCACATGATGTCTGTATAAATCAACTTGTTCTGGAAGGACCCTGACTCTGCAACACTACTAAGCAAGCAACATGAAAACCAAGCAGCCTCCAAACAGGTCAGAGACAAAGTTGTGGAGAAGTATAGATCAGGGTTGGGTTGTAAAAAATATCCCAAACTTTGAATATTCCAGGGAGCACCATCAAATCCATTATAGCAAAATGGAAAGAATATGGCACCACTACAAACCTGACAAGAGAAGGCCGCTCACCAAAACTCACAGGCCGGGCAAGGAGGGCATTAATCAGAGATGTAACAAAGACACCAAAGATAACACTGAAGGAGCTGCAAAGATCTACAGTGGAGATGGGAGTATCTGTCCATAGGGCCACTTTAAGCCATACACTCCACAGAGTGGGGCTTTATGGAAGAGTGGCCAGGAAAAAAGCTATTGCTGAAGAAAACACGTTTGGAGTTTGCCCAACAGCATGTGGCCAGAGGCAATTCTAGAGTCTGTTGTGGCCCCAAGCAAAAATTTCCAGGGGGCCCTTCTGACCAGTGTTCATCACCAATATGCTATAAATAATCTGACACCAACGAAAAATGTATGAAACCAAAGTTTTTAAAATTCCAAATGTGAAATACAATGGTAAAGAACAATAAAAACAATAAAAAACAAAATAAATAAGCCCTCGGGCCCCGACTCTCGGGGGGCCCCTGGGCCAGGGGGCCCCAAGCAGTTGCCTGCCTTGCCTGTTCACAAGCTGCATGTCTGCATGTGGCAGACTCCCCAAACACATGGAAGAAGATTCTCTGGTCAAATGAGACAAAAATTGAACTTTTTGGCCATCATGGGAAATGCCATGTGTGGCGCAAACCCAACACCCTGAGAACACCATCCCTACAATGAAGCATGGTGGTGGCAGCATCATGCTGTGGGGACGTTTTTCATCTGCAGGGACAGGAAAGCTGGTCAGGACTGAAGGAAAGATGGATGGCACTAAATACAGGGCAATTCTGGAGGAAAACCTGTTTGAGTCGGCCGGAGGTTTGAGACTGGGATGAAGGTTCATGTTCCAGCAGGACAATGACCTTAAACATACTGCTAAAGCTACACTGGCATGGTTTAAAGGGAAATATTTAAATGTCTTGGAATGGCCTAGTCAAAGCCCAGACCTCAATCCAACTGAGAATCTGTGGCATAACTTGAAGATCGCTGTACACCAACACAACCCATCTAACTTGAAGGAGTTGGAGCAGTTTTGCCTTGAGGAACGGGCAAAAATCCCAGTGGCTGGATGTGCTAAGCTAATAGAGACATACCCCAAGAGACTTACAGCTGTAATTGTAGCAAAAGGTGGCTCTACAAAGTATTGACTTTGGGGGGTGAATACTTATACACATTCAAGATTTCTGTTTTTTCATCTTAATTATTGTTTGTGTCACAATAAAAAACAAGTTTCACCTTTAAAGTGGTAGGCATGTTGTGTAAATCAAATGGTGCTAATCCCCCAAAAATCCATTTTAATTCCAGCTTGTAATGCAACAAAACAGGACATTATATTTATACACACATATATAAGATATAAGGTCCGGGTTCGAGCCCCGTGGCCGGCGAGGGCCTTTCTGTGCGGAGTTTGCATGTTCTCCCCGTGTCCGCGTGGGTTTCCTCCGGGTGCTCCGGTTTCCCCCACAGTCCAAAGACATGCAGGTTAGGTTAACTGGTGACTCTACATTGAATGTGAGTGTGAGTGTGAATGGTTGTCTGTGTCAGGCCTGTGATGACCTGGCGACTTGTCCAGGGTGTACCCCGCCTTTCGCCTGTAGTCAGCTGGGATAGGCTCCAGCTTGCCTGCGACCCTGTAGAGCAGGATAAAGCGGCTACAGATAATGAGATGAGATGAGATCTCACAATCAATCTTTGCTGGTTGATCACGGGTATTTTTGTATTGTACATACTTAAAGCAAATATCTAGCATTCAGATGATGTTAGAGTTGAAATATTTACTTCACTGTGAAAATCCTCTTGAGAGGCCTTTACAGAACTTTTTCAAGCAAAAATGAATTTCTTTTTGACAATTGTTTGGTTCAGTTTACGAAATGCAATTTATCCAAAAATCTGAAAAATTATTGACATGACTAAAATTGTTGTTTTTATCTGTAGTGTATTGCCATAACAGTCCAAAAATCTCTTTGAAGCTGTTCAGCCTGTTCTGTGACTCCCAAATTATTTTTTTTAAACAAAAGAATTAAAAGGTCTCTGTTTTAAATTTTCTCTTTTGCACTTTGTCCAAATATCTGACCTGGTACCAATTTATAAACCAAATTCAGACAGTCAATATGAAGTACAAACTAACTAACAAACAAACAAGCATACATACATACATACATACATACATACATACATACATACATACATACATACATTTAAGTTCCAGGGCACTTTTCCTGAAGAATTTCCTAAAGCAACAGAGTATTTGTGAATATATATTAACTTCACAAGTTCTAGTTTTACAGATATCTGATTGGCATAAGCCAAGAATATAAAGAGACACTAGGTGCTGGAGCTCTGGAGGGAGACATGACAGATAAGATGGATGAGAGGGAGGGAGAAGAAGGGTGAAAGTGCAGCGAGGGAGAAGATGGAGTGATAGGGGAAGAGAGGAAAGACAGCGAACGCACGTTCTCCTCTCTTCAAATGAAGATGGATGAGTAAAGCCACCCTCCCTCTCCTGCTGCTCCTCCCAGGTTATTGATGGATTCCAGGGGTCAAAGGGTACAGAAACAAAACCCTGGTTTCCTCTGTGTGCTATGTATGCCCCCCCCCAAGTCAAGGTGCTTGGGAGATTCTGAAGAAAGGGGAGGTGGGAGAGGTGGTGATAGGTGTCCAGGATTTGTCTCAACACACATAAACACACTTCAGTCATTCCGTATGATACAGGGCCAACTTGACATGAGCTGTATGTACACACACACACACATATATATATTGCTTACTAGTGCATGGGCGTGCATGTGAGGTTGTGTGTGTCTGTGACCAAATCCTTGGTTATGCTAATAGGCCCCACACAAAGTCAGTAGTCAGTGGGGGTTATCATTGAGCCATCCATCTCCATCCTTCAGACCAACGAGTCGTTCAATTACTCTCAGATTTACTGGTCTCCTAGTGTTCTGCTTTGACTGGAACAGTCTGCAGAGTCGATTACTATCAATCATGTGGAATGCTGCCTGAAATATTACCAGCTTTTTAAAAATTAAGACATTACACATTTCCCAAATTCCACTCACACACTTATATACCTCACTTGGTGCCACAAACTCTTCTCTGATTGTTTTAGGGGAATATTGTCCTCTTGCCTTCTTAGCTGTGTGCTAATTACTAACTTTTAATTGTCACTGACTGATTATATCTCTCAATGGAAGCAGGTGCAGCAGTCATTTATCATTGTAGATGACTTACACAGTTCCATGCTTTTTGGAGATTAAAAATGCTGTTAGACTAATGACTAGTCGGTGTTGTTCTGACAGCAGCTTGGTACAATAAAAAAAAAAATAAAAATCATTCCATAAAGTGATATGGAGAAAGTAGTACGGTTGAAAGTTTAGACTTTTTATCCACTTCTGTTCCAGACTCAGTATAACATACAATATATTGAATTACTGTACTGGAATGTAGTTGCTCGGAATTCTGTTAGATTAGATTTTAACTTGCTCAGTTTTCAGATTCTTTTGGATCATGTTACTCTCCAAGTGTCAGTATCTATATTATAGTCATTTGGCCTGAAATAAAAACCACCAGTCTGTTTTTTATAGTTTGAGTAACAGCTTTGATTAACAACTTTGATTTTGGTCCCCATTGCTAAGGCGCAAACAGTCAGAATTCCTGGGGTAATAGATGTTCATGACACATTTTACAAATGTTGCGAAATCCACTATTAATAGTTTCTTTTCCCCCATGGAGGAACCAGTTTATCTCCAAAGTAACTCCACATGTTTCTCCTTCTGTCTCCTTCCAGTAAACCTTCCCTCTGTTTTGGAGAACACCCAAGTGTGTAAAGGAGACTAAAACAAAATAAAATGATAATGGTTTTTATAAGGGGAAAAAGGTTTGACTTTGATTTTCTGATCTCATTTCCAAGTGAAATTAAAGTGTCCGATGATATTAGAGTAATTGCTATGTACATGGGTTTTTGATCAAGTGAAGTAGAAAGGTTCCATATGGGTCAGAATTTGGGTTTGCTTTGAGTAGGGGAGAGAGAGAGAGAAGGTGGAATCAATGTCTGGACTACTGTTCACAGAGGTTGCAGTCATGGTAGAAGAACAGAGGTGACTCACTGATTCAGCTCTAAAGCATGTCTCACATTTAAAAAATTTGCCACAGTCAAGGTCATATTGAATGTGAAGACATTTCAGACAGGGGGTTCAGATACTTTTTCCAGAAGTGCAAAGGAAAAGGGAGAACTGACCTATTATAGAGAGGAGCAAATGATCAGATCATGTTTTGTCCTGTAATTTTGCAGGAAAATAAGCTGTTATTATGTATTTATTACATTGTAATGGTAACTATTCAGAGGACAAAATAGAGTGGAATAAGATTTTAAAGTGGTAGTGAAGGCCAAGTAACATTTTGTCCTATTAAAAGTGCTGGCTTGATGCTATGATACTTCATGCTCTAATCTCAAATCTGTTTCTGTTTCTCTAGTTCATTTTGTTCTACTATACGGATGACTATTAAACTGCTTTATATTGTAATACTTCACATAATCTAGAATTCATACATGGACATAATTAATTCAATACTGTCATATAGTGTAGTCACAGTTTTGTATTATTCTACCTTTATAAACCCAGACTATACTGTAATGTAATAATACGATAAGGTACATATCTATTTCTTTATAGTGATCATTACTGCAGTGGTCATTTCATTTTAATTTGTTAATTATTTTACTACTTGGTGTGGTCAATATAAGACAATTCCCATCTCCCTGAGTGTCTTCACAAGCATAGTCACACCAATGTGAACAAGAGGCCAGTTTATAAAAATTAACTGCGTTATTACTGTCAGTGCTTGCAATAATAACAAAATGAGGCATTAATAATTATGGCAAGAGGCCTTAAGAAAAAAAAAGGTTTGATGTGTTCCCCTTAAGTAATAAATCCACAATAATACTAGTGTTAAAGTTAGCAACAGATCTTACAGATAAAATTCTGAATGGCTAATTAGGGTAATTTTGCCTTGGCTAATTTGGACAATTTGTGGCTAATTTACACTTGACTAATTTATGAACAAAAACAGAAGACTATTTGTGGTGTTGGCAGGTGACCAATCTGGCAACAGTTTGTTCACTCAAAAAAAAAAAAAAGAAACTGGCTTGCTGTTACATTTACGTAAGCGTAGCATGTATTTTCTATGAAATAAATTCATGTTTCCAAGATGAAGATGATTAAATCGTGTAGCATTTGCATGAAATTCAACAGCCTCACATGAATTAGATTAATTCATGTGAAACTGAACCGAGGCTATCTAGTTTCAGCATGTAACCGGGAAAATCAAGGCCATTATCACGGAAGATATCGCAAGAGGAGAAGGATAATAAAATAAAGGAAGCAGTGTGCTCTATTATTGATCAGTTTTTCATAAAAAATGGGGGCACAAACTATTTTTTATTTTTGTGTTGCTTGCAAGGAATTGCCAGTGCTAATTATTTTTGCACTATCATTGCCTATTTTGGGAAACAATTTTATGGCAACATCTTTTGTTTGTCTTGTGTTAGGTTTCCACTATTTACGTCAAACAAGCTATAAACTTAACATTTAACACTTAAATTGCAGTCATTATTCACTGTAAATGTTGTGCAAATGTTCAAAGGGAATGTGATTACAAAGACATGGGCACATTGTTACACTTAAATACAGTTACGGTTTTATTGCAAGATTTCCTGTTTGTGTTTTGTTTCCACCCTTGACACTAAGCAGGGTATAGATTTTGTTGTTTATATTCAAAAGTTAGTCTTTGAAGTAACAGAACTGAGTCATGTAAAGTATTTCCACGTGATGAAATGACGTTCTTTCAGCATTAAGCAATTCCGTTGGCCCAGCTTATTTTACTCGGGGTAGATCAATCTAATTTAGTAGTGTTATTTTACAGTTGTAAAAATTAGTTGGACTAACCCAATCAAATTAAGCTTGACTGAATCCTTATAGTTAAGTTGAATTGACCCGAATAAATTTTATTGACTGAACCCAAGTACATCAAGTTGGACCCAACCATGGTAAATAAGTTAATTCAGCTGAAATTAATTAAATTGATTCAACCCAAGTGCATTAAGTTGGACCAACAGAACTGCTTCATGTTCAAAGAAAGACGTCTAATTGTGTGGAAATACTTTCCATGATTTTTTTTTTGTTCATTCAAAGAGTCTTTTTTTTAGACGAATTTCACAAAGTGTCAAGGAAAAATGTAACATTCTTTTTCTGTCTTTCTTTATGGTTCCAGTACAAGTGCTACCTGCTGAAAAGCTTAACACAGCCATGTGATGTGAATGTGGAAAATGTGCAAGATATCTCATCTCATCTCATCTCATCTCATCTCATTATCTCTAGCCGCTTTATCCTGTTCTACAGGGTCGCAGGCGAGCTGGAGCCTATCCCAGCTGACTACAGGCGAAAGGCGGGGTACACCCTGGACAAGTCGCCAGGTCATCACAGGGCTGACACACAGAGACAAACAACCATTCACACTCACATTCACACCTACGGTCAATTTAGAGTCACCAGTTAACCTAACCTGCATGTCTTTGGACTGTGGGAGAAACCGGAGCACCCGGAGGAAACCCATGCGGACACGGGGAGACCATACAAACTCCGATGTGCAAGATACATGAACTATATTATTAGTCTAACTGTCTACCTGATAACTAATTATTTTTGAATGAAAATTTGGATCTAGTGCAAGTTCATGGAGCAGTTTGATTCTGTGCTTCATTCCCTGAATAATATTGTTTAGTGTTGATAGGCCTTATTAGTTTCCCATCCACCCAGGTATATATAGAGGATATTACCCAGTTGTGCAAAGATATGAAGTTTATCTCGGAGTGGTGAATGTATATATCATGAGTGAGTGAAGCAAACAAGTGATATATTTTTCAACACAAAAAGATAAACTTCATATCTTTGCACCACCATTATAATGTTCTTTATATTATATGGATACATCCACAAAAAATATGCAAGTTAATCAAAAGAATTTTCGTTTTGCTCCAGTTCGCCATTTTGACAATGCATGTCCAGTCAGTGGGAAAACACTGGAGTGAAATACAGTATGTCACTTAGATCTGGGATGTATTATATATGAAAAAAATGCAAGTTTTTCTACATGAGAAGATAAACTTCATACCTTCAAGCCAAAGTGTGATGTTCTTTTTATTATATAGACACATTCACAAACAAAAAGAACCCAAATTTATCAAAATAGTTCATCGATTTCCTCATGAGTGACATCTAGGGATTTATGTCATGGTTTTGGTTCTCCATGTCCCAGATGTAGTTTGTATGAAAAATATGAGTGGTGTATTTCCCAGTAAAACACTTGTGTCTATATAATATAATATAATATAATATAATATAATATAATATAATATAATATAATATAATATAATATAATATAGGGCGGCACGGTGGTGTAGTGGTTAGCGCTGTCGCCTCACAGCAAGAAGGTCCTGGGTTCGAGCCCCGTGGCCGGCGAGGGCCTTTCTGTGTGGAGTTTGCATGTTCTCCCCGTGTCCGCGTGGGTTTCCTCCGGGTGCTCTGGTTTCCCCCACAGTCCAAAGACATGCAGGTTAGGTTAACTGGTGACTCTAAATTGACCGTAGGTGTGAATGTGAGTGTGAATGATTGTCTGTGTCTATGTGTCAGCCCTGTGATGACCTGGCGACTTGTCCAGGGTGTACCCCGCCTTTCGCCCGTAGTCAGCTGGGATAGGCTCCAGCTTGCCTGCGACCCTGTAGAACAGGATAAAGCGGCTAGAGATAATGAGATGAGATAATATAATATAATATAATGGTATATCAGATAGCCAGTTGAGTCATAGCTATGCATCTCACCAGGGTAATGGTTAGTTTGTGAGAACAGTGGCTTGCTAAAATTAATCACTGGTTTTCCAAAAGGAGGCCCACTAAATACCATAAGAAATTATTTCAATACAGAAAACTAAAAATATTTTTCCAAGTTCCATAATTGGGTGGCTGCTGAGCAATGGGAGGAAATGCCATCTTTACATGCTTTAATATTTTATAGTGTGGCTTCATCTAGTTGCCAGTAAATGGCTTGGCTAGAAGCACATGACAGTGTCAGTTGTAGAGGCTGCTGGAGTTGAGCTGGTGAAAAGGGCAGGAATTCTGGGATATGGCATTAGACATAGGAGCCGAAATACCAGATTATAGGTGTCATTTTCTGTTTCAATTCCCCTCTATAGCTTTTTCTTTTCTCAAAATGGGTGTATCAGAGGATAGTGAATGTCTACTATAATTGTCATTAACAGCCAGAATGCTGGGTGAATACACACCCAGACAAGGAAGGAATGTTTAAATTTGCAGAGTGCTGTTAAAAGAAGTGGGAAGTCAAGTTCTGATCTTTTTGTCATGGCCTCTTGGAAAAACAAATGTACAAAATATTTCACACCCTTCACACCTGGCACAGTGCCAGTGAACAGGTGAATCTCACTCTGATCATGTCTGTGCTTGACTGAGACTTTCCTAGTACAACCTGTAGC
This sequence comes from Neoarius graeffei, assembly GCF_027579695.1. Lineage (NCBI taxonomy): Eukaryota > Metazoa > Chordata > Actinopteri > Siluriformes > Ariidae > Neoarius > Neoarius graeffei. Next base: position 61,929,312 of record NC_083569.1, on the reverse strand, counting down.
TCAACTCTGAACCAATTGACACTCAGGGTTTTTTCCTATGATGATGATGATGATGATGATAAGTTATGACAATAAAAGATAATGTTGTGAATTACTGCTGACTGGACCAGATTGAAGTTCTTCACTGTATGGCATTTAAGGAAGGAAATCTGTCTCTTTTGTTGAGATTTAATGACCATGAAATTCAATCATTTTGATATTTCATACAATCTTAATCCAAAGCATATTAAAATTTGATGTCGTGTAATGGACCGATCCTGATCCTTCATGTTTTATGTATGCACCAGGACCCTTCTGAACATGTTAAGTTGACTTGCGTTACTGCAGTTTGGTTTGGTAACATTTTGCAATCCTTTGGGATGTCAAGATTTTTTTCACCTGGGAAATGTTCAAGTTTTATTTACATGAGAAAATCACTGTGATTCAGCCACTGTTTCCAGTAACGACCATAGTATCTGCTATAACTTTTACAGGAAAATGATACACATCTGTGGCATATTAAACTAACCAGTGAAGCTGATAATTGTTCCTGTATTCTAAGGAATCACTAATAACATACTGGGCATGTGAAGATGTCCCGATCCTGTATGAACAAGCATTTTTGTGGATTGTCATGGATGTACTGGTAAATAGATGAGCAATACGAATGGAACATGGAAGTGGTGCTGAGAAGAGATTAAATTCCCTAGTATTGTTAGTGTGATAGCTGATGATTGGTATAAGGCCATTTAGTCTTCTGTCTTCTTTCATTCATCCCCATTTCATGCTTCCTGTCTAGGTTGTTTTAATCAAAGACACTTTTGCTGTTTACAAATAAGTGTGGGATATGAACATCCACCAAATTGCCATCTTTTTAGACTGCACATTTTGTACAGAGTCAGCTGTGTAGTAACTACAGATATGTTATGAAGTCTTATCAAACTAATAAAACTCTTCAGCTGCATTACCTTAAACCAGATGGAGGAAGTGAGGGTAACTTGTCCATGGAGTGACACAGGGAGAGACAGCAAGTGTAAAGCCTTGCATGTACATACTTGTGTGTTGCTGGGGTTTTCCAATCTTACAGCCATTAATTTTCCCCAAATTTTCACAGGGGGAAAAAGTGACTAACACTTTTGCTTAAGACCTTAGCATTGTTGAATACGAGACCCATGCAGACAATGGTAACAATGGACCACATTGTCTATTTAGTATTTAGTAGTAAACCTTGAAACTGATCTAAAGACAATTTTATGTAGACTAAAAAAAAACCCCAATATACACATAAACAATTAGCCCCGTCTTGCACCGCTGTTCAATCACACTTATTGTCCCTCTACGTCATATAAACTTCACTTACTTCCCCAAGTGTTCACATTAGAGCCTATGTGGTCAAACCAAAATTTTGAACTAATTGAGCCCATTTTTTCAAGAATATGACTAAAATACCTTAACAAGCATATTATTGATACTTTTCAAAGTGGACAAATCAATATAAGTAATCTAATGAACCTTAGATATAATGTTCAAGTCTGATAATGATCTAAAACAGGAGTCTCAAACTCAGTTCCTGGAAAAGACATTTGATATCCAGAAGCACATGATGACACAATACAATTTAAAGATTAGTAATACAGATTACATCACACATAGGATCAGTATCCTTTAGAAACAATTGTTTATTTGCATAAACAAACCAATCCATCCATCCATTATCTGTAGCCGCTTTATCCTGTCCTACAGGGTCGCAGGCAAGCTGGAGCCTATCCCAGCTGACTATGGGTGAGAGGCGGGGTACACCCTGGACAAGTTGCCAGGTCATCACAGGGCTGACACATAGAGACAAACAACCATACACACTCACTTTAGAGTCACCAGTTAACCTAACCGCATGCCTTTGGACTGTGGGGGAAACCGGAGCACCCGGAGGAAACCCACGCGGACACGGGGAGAACATGCAAACTCCGTACAGAAAGGCCCTTGCTGGCCACGGGGCTCGAACCCAGGACCTTCTTGTGTGAGGTGACAGTGCGAACCAGTACGCCACCGTGCAGCCTCACAAACCAATCTGAGGCATGAAAAAGTCTCATCTCATTATCTCTAGCTGCTTTATCCTGTTCTACAGGGTCGCAGGCAAGCTGGAGCCTATCCCAGCTGACTACGGGTGAAAGGCGGGGTACACCCTGGACAAGTCGCCAGGTCATCACAGGGCTGACACATAGACACAGACAACCATTCACACCTACACTCAATTTAGAGTCACCAGTTAACCTAACCTGCATGTCTTTGGACTGTGGGGGAAACCGGAGCAAACCCACATGGACAACAAGCAAACTCCAAACTCGTCGGCCACGGGGCTCGAACCCAGGACCTTCTTGATGAGGCGACAGTGCTAACCACTACACCACCGTGCAGTATAGTTAGGTAAGAAAAAAAAAAGCATGCCCTACAGAGATGTTTTTTCTTTTTCTAACACAGCAAATTCAGCATGACGCCCAGATATATTTAATCTGATGTGTTTAGTGAACTGCGCAGTGCTGTTTTCCCTTTTTTCTTTCTTTCTTTTAAAAAAAAATATTTTGATTCCCACATGTTAAATCTCAGTATTGAACTATCTTGATATCTAACGCTATCTTGTCTGTAAATAAGGCACCCAGAGCTCCAGGTGTGTCGGCGGTTTGCTGTTTGAACTTGCCTGTGTCTGAAGTTTACTGGTTATGCGGCCGCTAGGCGGCGCTGCGGCGCTACAGGACGCGCTCAGACCGCGGCGCACTGACGAGCGCAAACAGCACGGTGGAGAAAATATCATTAAGAAACAGCGTGTTAGAGTGACTCTGGCGCTGCTTTTAAAAAATGAGAGAGAGAGAGTTGGACCTGCAGCCAGCCTGAGGGACATGTCCCTAGCTAACACAGTTTATACCTGCTTCAATTTCTTAATGATTTACTAGTTAACTAAATCTCTCTCTCTCTCTCTCTCTCTCTCTCTCTCTCTCAGAATTATTACATAACTGACCGCGCGGCGTAATGATGCTCCTGAGCTCACTCTAATTGAAACCATATCCCCTCTCACACAGGCGACACTGCAACCTGACCGCTTTCCTGCACTCCGCTACGTTTTGCTCTTAAAAGGAAACAACGGATGGATGCTCTAATCATCCATTAACATGAACTACCTTTTTTTTTTTTTTTAACTTTATTTGTTACAAAATTTGCGTAATGCTCCATGCGTAAACGCTCCATGCTGTTAGTTTATTCGTGGTTTCCTCTCTTTTGTGGATTGATTCATTTGTGAATCATTTCACAGAATGATTCATCATGTGTGTTTCCCTCAGCCCCGGACACGACTCTCAACCTGCTGCCCGTTTAGCCTGAACCTTTATGGTGTTAATTCATGACCGTCACAAATCATTCTTAATGACACCATTTCTAACATGACACACAGCAGTGAACATGATCCTGGAGATGAAAACGACTATTGCCAATTGTCCAGAATTTAACATAATATCCAGACAGGTTTTATTCATTACCAGTGCCAATGCTGAGGAGTGCAGCAGCGCTTTATCGCAGCGACGCAAAACGTGCTGACCTGTGCGAGCAGCGCGCGCACATTACCGGCTCGCAGGTGGAAAGTTCATACTAGTGGGGGACATGAAATTAAAGACTGAGAAAACTTTTAACCTCTCTCTCTCTCTCTCTCTCTCTCTCTCCCTCTCTCTCTCTCTCTGGGCTTTGGGCATGTGTCCAGACCCCGCACGCTCCAGCGCGCTCCGCCTCGCTCCGGTGGGGGGGGCTAAAGGCCGCGCGCGCCCTGGCCCACCGCCTCGCTGCCTCCGCTATATAAACACACATTGGGAGCTCGCTTAGAGACTCGAACTCACATTGAGAAACTATGTGAAAAGAGAGAGAGAGAGAGAGAGAGAGAGAGCATCAGAGAGAGAGAGAGAGAGAGAGACGCACTCCAGTCATTTGAAGATCTTCTAGCGCTCTGTAGACATCAGCATCCGTGCACAAGCCGCAGAGGATTATTCCTTTTTATTTTATTCCTTTGTTTAACCTTATCACCAGTACTTGAATTTGAGTGTATCAAAAATAGTTCACAGGTATTAAAAATATATATATATTTTTTTTTGGGGGGGGGAGTGAAGTTTTGAGGACTTTTGTTTTTTCACATTTTTTTCCTCACTTATATATATATATTAAAAAATATATATATTTTTTATTAAGTATTAAGAAGAGTCTGAAATATTGTCATCAGCTTCCCACGTGGTTATACTACTAGTCTGACAAGTTCACGGCTATTTGTCATTCCTCAAAAAAAAAAAAAAATTCCAACATCCATAGAGGGATTTGGTTAAAAAAAAAAAAAAAATGATGTGCCAAAACCTTACTTCGACTTATTTTTATTTGGACACAGTGAATTAAATTCCCAACTTTTCTTACCTTTATTGAACTTTTATTAGTTTAGTTTAGTTTAGTTTATGCGAGAAATAAACTGCGGAAAAGTCCAGTTGCAGGTCGGTCCATCACTGAGCCTATCATTTAGTGAAATACCTGCAGACTAGGAAAAAAAAAAAGAAAAGTTGAAAGTGCAGCGCACATTCGGTCCTAAAGAAAGGCTGAAATCGACTCGAGCTTGTCCCGGACGCTGGCCGCGATGCTCTTCGGGAGTTTGGACCTGGTGTCTGCTTTGGCCACGCTGGCCGCGTGCTTGGCGTCAGTGGCGCTCCTGATCGCCGTGTCTCAGCAGCTCTGGCAGCTTCGCTGGACCGCCACGCGGGACAAGAACTGCAAGTTGCCCATGCCAAAGGGCTCCATGGGCTTCCCTATCATCGGCGAGACGTGCCACTGGCTGCTCCAGGTAAGCGCAACTCTCTTCCCTTCTGCTGTGTCCTCTTCCTCACATGTCCGAGGTCCGAGCGCAACAGGCGCTCCAGTCCACTCCGCACTCGCCTGCTCCATCACGCCACCTTTACACCTCTCTCTTTTATTTCTGTATGCATTTGTATCAGTCTGTATTAAACATGCATGTATTAATCAGCCAGGATGATTGAAGGTGATCCTACAGTGTACGGTCTAAAAACAGTGCCATGCGATATTTTTCACTGTCAAGCCCGCTTTCCTTCTCTCGCTATACGTCATTTGTTTTGCAAATCGGCTCAGAGACGCGATGAGGATGAAGATGCAAAACGCATGCACGTGTCACAAGCGCTCCAGCAGTGCGCATGGAGGTGCGCTCGCTTCCTGCTCGTGTTTCGGGATGATCGCTGCACAGTTTGTCCAGGAAAAATCTCCCCTTCCGTACGGTTAGTGGTCAGTCCACGTGGAATACACTATCTGCCACTGTCAGCAGTAGAGAAGCGCGTTATTCCGACAATGCGGCATCTAATTACCGGCTTCCGACGCGCGCCGGAACTCCGGACTCAGTGAAGCGTAAAGCTAGGTGAGTTCTGGCACTGCTTGGTGATTTCACTGCTCTCATCCCGTAATTCAAATGAGTTGAATCGTCGACTTCGAGCAGGGAAATCACCAAACACACCAGACTTTGCCACTGCTCGGATTGGCTCCTGCGTAATTGCGCTCTCTGGAGCTCACGCGTTCCTCGCATCCCAGCAGAACAGGAAAGCTTTAAAGAGCCAGAGTCGGTATTGTGTTGTGTTGTGTTGTGTAAAGAAGTGCAGTGATGCCGTTCAGCACGACTGAAGTAGTCCACGCTGCTGTTAAAGAGGGAATCCGAGTCAAGCAGCTGAGCGCCACGTTTCTGCGTTCAGCTGGGGGTTTTCCAGTGATGGCCATCTGCCCGAGACCGCTGCAAAATAAGCACCCATTAGCGCGTAAAGGTTTACTCCTATTGTTTACCACTGAAAAAAAGGAAAGGAAATCGAACAGCTATGAAGCATTTTTTTCCCTGCCAAGGGAAAGGTTAATTCCCGCGGTACGTGCGGTATTTGCTCTCATGTAAAGCTCAATAAAACAATTCCCCTGAAACGTGCGGACTCATGAACACACATTTGCAATTCGACCTTGGATTAAGTTGTAGATGCTTTCTGCTTTGTAGTACACTTCCAGTCCCAGTGCGTAATTCCAAACCCAGATCAGAACTGCTCTGCGCGTAAAACTCTCCAAAACTTGGCAGCATCTATTGATAAAAAAAAAAAAAATACAAAAAAAAAAGCCCGACTCTGTCTGTGAGTATCCAGTCAGACTGAAATTCCTGCGCACATGCCAAACTTTTGTCACTTTTTTTTTTTTTTTGAACAGTGTTCAGAACAAGTGATCCACCGTGCGCACGTGAAGCTCCACACGTTTTGGGGTGTTATTTAAAGTGTAATGTTTCCACACACGGCGCTGCAGACATATTTGCACATTCAGGCTCTCCACGCAAAACGCATTCTTGGCCACTTCCTCGCGTTTGGATCAACACTAGGGCTACAATTAAAGCTCCTCTTAGGATTAGGATGTGCTATATGCCACCTTGGACTGATGCATTCATATCCTGTAGGAGCACGTGACCAGGTTTTGCATAATTTATGATATGGTTTTACTTTATTGACATTTTAGTCTGTTAGAGCCATGCAATGACCTTTGGTGTTATACAGTCTGGTGAATGTTTACTGGTACACACACACACACACACACACACACACACACACACCTGTTGTATAGGTTTGCTCTCTCTCTCTCTGAGATTTTCAGATGAGATTTGGGTTCCTGTCCACTCTCTTCAGCTTTTCGGCACAAAATCTTCTTGTCATGAGCGCATGTTGCATATTACGCTCTTCATTTTTCGTGCATAATGTACAATGAGCGCAAAACGTTTGAAAAATTATTCAAACATTTACACAAATTAGGCAACGTTTATAAAATTGAACAACTTTTAGTGATTGTTGCTGAATCAATGACAGTCTTTTCCCAAGCGCAGAGACCCGCTGCCATGATGCACAGGTCACCCAGCGGGCACCGGCAAACAGCCCTTTATGCCACTCGCCCAGCTCAGAACCCCTTCTGCACCCTGACCCAGATCATTTTGGGTTGTGGAGGGGGCCACAAAGCCTTCCTTGAGGGGGTCACACTGCTCTAAGCCCCCCTGCTGGAATAAAGGGCACAAGGCCTGGGGCCTGATCAGCATTCCTGAGACATTCATAAACTCGTACTCTCTCTGCCTCACTCACTCGCTCATTCATTCCCACTCTTGCCACAGAAAGAGCGATACTTACTCAGTCAACTGTTCCCTCCTTCACTCCTCTGCTCAGTCTCCCAGCTCATCCGGGATTACTGGGCATGAAATGGGAGTGAGTGGCAGCACCGCAGCATGGCCCTTCTTTCACCCCTGGAACGCACCACCAACCCTTCAAACAGCCTCTTGTCTTTGGGGTAGGGTGGGGTGAGGGGAGAGAGAAAGAAAGAAGCTGGTGGCAAGGGGCTTGGCAGCGCCAGCAGGAGGTGGCAATGGGGAGGGTGAAAGTGAGAATAAAAGAGGTCCCGGGGTGAACGCTCACACGGCACTGAACAACCGTAATCTCTCTCCACATACTGTTTCCAGGTCAAAGGGGAGCCCATTCTCTTGGCCCAGCCTTGTTCAGCCAGCTTTAGACTCTTTTTGGGCGAGTTCTGGCACCTGTTCAGAACTCTTTCTTGGCGATTCCTACCTGTTAGACACCAGCCTGCCTTCAGCTCTGCATGCAAGACTCCCCATATCGCATTTCCATTACAGTACGACCCCACGCTTTCTTTCAGCCCTTGGCCCACCCCAGCACCCGCTTTGGCAGTCAGGTGCAGGGGCTCTTTTGGGGTGATGGATTGAAGAATAATGGGTCCTCCACTTCTCCCTCCTTTATCTACTTCCTCTAATCTCTCACACTCTCTTTCTCTCTGTTTATCTGTCTTACTCTCCTGCATTATTATTACCTCAATGGAGGCTATCCAATGCACAGAGACATTCCAGCTGGCTATTTCAGTACATGGATATATTATGTGTATTTATAGTGAAGGTGCAGATTAGCATGGAGGACCCATCATCCCACGCAATGTTGTTACATGCAACACTAAATCAATAAATATGGCAGCTTCTAGCCACTGAAACACGTAATCACCTCCTAGGGGATGGGGGATATGGAGATGGGGGAGAGAGAGAACGGACGCCAAAAAATGAAGGGAAAGCCAGGGAGGTGGAGATAGATGGAGCCTACGTGAGCGCCAATCTAAACAGGGATTACGTTTTTCAAATCCCTTTGCTTTGTCTGTCATTCTCCTTTTCTTATGTGACCCTTTCCATGTCTTTCTGATGTGCTTCAAATAGCTTACAAAAAAAATTCCTTCTGCTCTCTTCCTCAAACCCCCACGACCGCTAAGCAGCCCAGCATTTGGGTCACCCCCTTGCTGATCTGAATAAATATAATTAAAAGAGTTTTTGTGGCTGTAATAAAGGGGTCATTTGTATAACATTTCCACAGCCACACAAAGGCTACATTTATGGAACGGGAGACTCAACCGGTGTCCAATTTACACAGAAATTTGTATTTTTAGTTTGTATTTTGGGCTGCACAGTGTGTGAAAGGGGCCAGTGGAAAAAAGTAGTCCCCTTTATTGCAGCCCTTGTAAAATATCTGATAAATTTCATTTCAACATACAAGAAATGATTGAGAATGGCGGGTTAACCTCTTCATGACCAAGCTAGGCTAGACTAGAACAGACCTGTCCTGTGTTTTTTTTAGCGTGCGCGCACACACACACACACACACACACACACACACACACACACACACACACACACACACACACACACACACATCTGTTACCTACTAATATCCAGTGCAGTGGAGTCCATCTCTGTTTGTTCTTCCATCTGTCCTTTTTACTCATCTCTCTTTCCAAAACATTGTCAATCTGGCTATTTCCCCATTCCTCCCCTTTACCACCACCACTACTACCCCTTCATTCCTTTGAATGAAGCAGGGTTTCGACTTTACACATAAGCAAGCTTGACAGTCTAAATACATGTGGGTTAAGAGGAGGAAACAAAAGAACACAACCTAAACTCAGCGATGAAATTTCTCTTTTCCTCATGAGCCTACTAACATCATTCACTTCATCTTTTCTCTTTGGTGCTGAAGAATGGGCTCTTGTACTGATGCAGCACTTGTGCAACATATTCAAGTTTCTGACCTGTTGCAGCGAATATGGGCGATTAACTTAAAATAAGCCTCTTCATATAAATGCAAAAGACACACATTACGCATGAATACTCCTGTGTGTGTGTGTACGCGCGCATATGGGAGGACCAGTGCACAACAGAGTATGTGTGTTTATCTGACTGAGCGAGGGAGAGAGAGAGAGAGAGAGAGTAAACTGCAGATTATTACCTCATTGCTTTTCCAGGGTGTGTGGCACTTTCGTGCGTCAGTCACCCTTTTGGGGTTTTCCTTCTCTTTTTTTCTTGTTCTTTCTCTGCACGTCTGTGCTTCGGTGGCTTCGTGAGAAGGGGGCGGACATTTCTCACCTTCTAGCCAAATGTCATCTGGGCTGCCACACCCCACTTGCTTTCGCTCAACGTCTTGTCTCTCAGCCTGTTCTGCTATTTCCAGATGAACAACTCATCCAGCTTTTAGGCTGCAATAATTGTGCAGCCCATTTTGCACCATCCCTTGCTATCATTCATCATATTGTTCTCACACTCTCCCAGTCACTCCAATATTGTCCCCACTGCACTTGATTTCTAACTGTTGCTCTCCATTCTCTCTTTTTCTTGCCTTGTCCCATAGCCTAGCTTCCAGATTTTTACATGTGACATGTAATACCGCTAAATTTTGATTTGCTGTGTTTCAGACATGTGCAAGTTTGTGTCAGTCTGCAATTTCCACTTGTACGTTCCGCGTTGGATTGCAGGGTTATTTAAGTTACTGTGAAACGCACATTATGAGATTTCTGTATTTGTGTGTGTGTATGTAGGTGTGTGAGAGAGCTCTCATGCTGCGTGTGTGTGAAAGACGGCCTTGTCCTTACCCTATAGTGCTGCTCTGAAAGTGGCTCTTTTCTTTCACAGTGCACAGTCCAGAAGCTGACAGGAGTGTAGACATGAACACACACACACACACACACACACACACACACACACACACACACACTTGGAGGGTATGATGACAAGAATTAGGTGTCAGCAAGAGGCTAAATGGCATTGCAGGGGAAAAATTTGCACCCAAACACTCAGCTTTCACAACGTGGTGAAAGATGCAACATTTGCTTCACCTTGTAATGCTTTTTGGATGAATTTGGACTTGTGCGTCTTTGCATGTATGTGAGTGTGCTAGCGTTACCTCCTGACCTCACACTCACTGGATATGTTCATGTCTCGATCACATTACCTTAACGCTGAATGTGGTGACCATCTAACTCTCAGTACACACACACACACACACACACACACACACACACACAGACACACACACAACACCGTGTATGTTCATACTCACACTCTGACACTGACACACAGTCCAATAATGTCACAGTACAACAGTCTCAATCCCATCACTACAAGGTATGTTTAGTACAGTGCTAGCATTACACACTGGCCAAATATCAGTCTTACTGACAGAGAAGTTGCCATGGATATCTGCCATTTATTCACTTCAGTGTCTACTACTGCCTACCGAGACATCAACCACATTTCAGCTAGTTATGTTTTAAATCCTAGATTTCAGTCCTGTTTGGGTGAATTTGCTGCTTGATGACTGACTTGTTGAGCTCAAAATCATTGAGTCTGCTGTCTACGATATTGATTACATTGAATTGAAGACATTGAGCTGAATACAGAAAAAGTCTGAGACGAAAAACAACATTTTAAAATAATAAATAAATAAATAAATAAATAAATAAATAGAGGAGTTGAAGTTGAGGCATCTGTAGCCACAAAGCACTTATTCATGTATGTGCTCAAGCTGTATCTTAAAGGTGCTTGTCATTACGGAGGTGAACCTGAGGTGAAAGGAAGGACCATGATTTATACAACTCTGCACTGAGAACAAAATTAAGCCCCTTTCTGGCATGAACTTTTCCAGCAATGTTGGGTTTGCCCATTGCTCAAACATCGTTGGGTCCAATATGTTCATAAATCCCAGAAATTCAGAAGATGATCAATATGCAATGGAAGACGCTTTGTTTTAAACAAAACTGTGAAAAATAAGTTGACACTGAGTGATGATATTCTAAAAATACTATTCGTTTACAATATAATTTGTTGGTTAATTTGTCTCTCAGCACATATGGATGAATCTGACCAATTTCCAGCTTTAATACATCATCTTATCTACCAGTGTTATGGATTTTGTTCACATTGGAGTGTATCTGGAACATCTTCAGGAATTCTGGATCTGGACTGACAACTCTGATGTTGTGGTGAACCACACCTTCTTTGACAATTACAATAAATGTCTATTCAAAAGCTGTCAGTTAACCTCATAAGAGGTTTGACTAGAATAGACTTATATTTATATCATGGCACGTAAGAATATTTTCCACTGAAAACCAGGAAACAGTGACTTCAATTGTGCCACAGGATATGGCCTTGATTGATTGAGAAATCCAACTTGAATGTTAAACAACAAAACACGTGCAAAAAAAACAAAAAAACAAAAAAACAAACAAACCCTGTGCAACAATAAAAAATGCTTCAGCTATAGTAATTACTGAAATAGATCGATCACATCTTTATGTTGATCTCCTTATCACATAAATAAATAGAATGTCCAAAAGGAAGTTTACACTAGAATCATGCAAACAATCGTTCACTTGTCCTTGAATATGATAAACGCATAATTGTATGTTAATGCTGCTAAACATTCATGTAAAAATATTTTTCATATCCTCACCAAAAAAGTTTGACTTTTTAGTATAATTGGCCGATAATACCCACATAAACACATGCTCAAATTGGCATCACAGTGCCAGTGTATTGAGGTGAAGTGTGCTCAGGCCAACCCTCTCTATCAGCCAAACAAGCAGGAAAAAGCCCTCCATGCAGCTAAAATTATCCCTCCAAAAGAAGCGTCTGTGTGCTGCATGCTATGAGAAACAGGTCGCAAATCTTGCATTAGGGATGGAGGAGGGAGCAAGGTTAGCAAACAGCTCCAACTAAGCTCCCTGCTGTTGGACCAGTACGTGAGTGCGCATGTGTGTGTATGAGATCATGAGGTTACAGTCAGCCTTTATGTGCATTGCAGAAGTCCCAAGGGCTGCAGTCAATTACTGTGTATTATAAAGAGCAAGAGGCTCAGCTACTAAGAACTCTGTCATAGCTCTTTACTTCAGCGCTTCAGATAAAACGTTTGCCTAGTATGCGCAACTGTACATCATATTACATGCTGCCTATATAGGATGAAAGGAGAACTGAAGGAAAATTTTTTTATTATCAAAATTCTCATCTCATCTCATTATCTCTAGCCGCTTTATCCTTCTACAGGGTCGCAGGCAAGCTGGAGCCTATCCCAGCTGACTACGGGCGAAAGGCGGGGTACACCCTGGACAAGTTGCCAGGTCATCACAGGGCTGACACATAGACACAGACAACCATTCACACTCACATTCACACCTACGCTCAATTTAGAGTCACCAGTTAACCTAATCTGCATGTCTTTGGACTGTGGGGGAAACCGGAGCACCCGGAGGAAACCCACGCGGACACGGGGAGAACATGCAAACTCCACACAGAAAGGCCCTCGCCGGCCCCGGGGCTCGAACCCAGGACCTTCTTGCTGTGAGGCGACAGCGCTAACCACTACACCACCGTGCCGCCCTATCAAAATTCTATTTATCTCATTTTATTAAATATTGGAATGCATTTTTGATCACTATTTTGTCACTGCTATAGCAAGTTATGAGTGTTTGAAATATGCTACGCAATATATCAGTCCATATGTCAAAGCGATGGCTGTAAACGAGATTCGTTGAGACCTGTGCGAGACATCGTAGGACGGAAGTAAAACGTACAGCGGAAATCAAAGTGACCAACATCTGCCAACGTTGTCAAAAGACGCACGCGCCCTCTTTCGAATGCTGATGTAATCAAGCCGGAAATTTTGTTTGTTTTGAGAGCAATCAGGAAAGTTTGAAAAAAGTAGGCAGTAATCGTCATTTAAACTCGTTTTTGTGCAATATTTCATTTGGAAAACAGTTTTCAAAATGGTGGCACTGACACCTGGCTGACACTTCACGTTTAGGTGGTGTTTACATTAGACCGTATCAGCGGATCATCAGATTAACGTTTTTAAAACGATTCGCGTGCACACAGCAACGCCAATACATGGATACGCTAATCACATGACTAATTAGACGGCACGTAAGTTGAAATGTGTCATTGCGGCTCAGCGCTTCCTCCTCAGCGGCTGCGCTCCAAATCACTCCGCCCTGAACAGCGAGTGCCCTCTGGAGGGTGCGCACTCCGGCCCTGCGCAGCTCACAGAGTGCGCGAGTGAAGCGCACGAGCAGTGATTCGGGACTGAGCCGCTGTGTGTGTGATCCCAGTGCATATCGAGCATGCGCAAGTCACTCACCACTTGCAAGTGGAAGGATGGCAAGCCTAAAGACAATCATAACTACACAATGGGCAGTATTTGCATCTTACCATGAACAACATTAAGAATGACAAAGCAAAGCATTATATTCATACTTTTATACTCTTTAATGAAAAACAAAAAGGTGATACAAGGCGGAAACAATAGCAGGAAGTGAAGTCCGCGCCGTTTTTCAGCAGTCGCGTCACATGACCAACGTGGCATGAACAACGCCAGCGAATCAGGAAGGTGGATGTCACAGTGACGTTGTCCAATGACGACGTCAGCTAGAGCTCAGCACTGCGTTTCCTCGTATCTCAATGTTTACACAGCACTGGATCAGATACGAACTGGGTTGAATACGTGGGCCCTGGCAGATTCAAGTTGTTCCGCCTGTGGAGTCATTTCCCGGCGTTTTAATGTGAACGGACAGTGCATCCGCGACGAAAACGAGACGGATACGGTCTAATGTAAACACTACCTTAGAAGTCTCACACAAGTCTCGGAAGTGTGAGACTTCACAATAAGTGATAAGTGATCACGATAAGTGATGCCTGCCATGGACCAAACGAATGAAATTCAACATGGCTAAAAACTGAATAGGCTGATAAGTATAATATTTAATTGCAATTAGTTGCCAATATGAGTCATGATATAAGGTTACTAAAACCAAAAATGTTAATTAAGAAATAAAGCAAGTTTAAAAATGACTTCAGTTCTCCTTTAAGAGAGAATTAAAAAGATTGTTCTTGTTTGTATTGTCTCGGTTTTCATTAGTAAACTCAAGTACTATTCAAGAGGGATATGTTTTCTGGATATATATTGGTTAAGTAATATTGCCAGAGGACATCTGTAAATATATGTGCAAATAATTACAGGATAAGCAATCACAGAGATGGGCATGTCTTCACAATGTACACATGGCCGTTTTACGCATGTTACACACTTCATATTGTTTTGACCTTTATTATAATTATCTCTTCTAGGGTTTTGGCCATTAGAGTTAGTAGGTTATATTTCCATAATACGGTATGTATGTGGGCTAAACCTGTGCTAGGAACCCAATGACTGACCTATAACCCATGTTTTAAATGCCATGCATATTTTATATTAAACTCAGATAGTACTTACAATATGAAAAAAAATAGTAGTTAATGGCAGTGTAACCTTTCTAGATGCACAAATGCCCAGTCTGTAAAAATGACTGACATGACAGATTTGGATGGGACGAAAATCCCAGAGATACACAGTAATAACTGTGTCACCCAACTTCCCATTTAAAACTAATCCAGTTTGAATAGGGTTTGGGCTTGATAGTATGCAGGAATGTTTTACTTCACATCACTGTAGCTGTCTGAAAAAGCCTTAATTGCACCACAATTATTCCCCTTCGGCCGCACCCTCACTGAGCGTTAGCTATTACTCTGATTAGGAGGGCCATTCAAGACAAGTTGGCCCATAGCCATGAAGATCTCTCTCTTTTTTTTACCTCCTTATAACTGCCATATTCTCATCTCTCTATTAGGGATTCCCCTCTACTAGTGATCAACTGCCTAATACCTAATAACTAGAACTACATGGACATACACTTGTGAGTTTGTCACATGTATCAAGAAGACCAGTCATTAAAACATCAGACAGTGTTCAAATTAAACAGTAAATGACAAGCAATTACATTAACTTTGAACATAGTATGATATTTAATGCTTCTGGGATGGGTCTAGGATGTCCCAAACAGCTGTTGGCCTAAGATCAAGGGTTCAAGGGTTCACCGAAAATGGTGCCAAAAGCAATTATTGTGTTTAATGTCCCGGAGCCAGATTATAAAACACTTTAAAGTTATCTAAACTATAACATTACTGATTGTGAACTTCCACCAATCCATCCATCCCTTATCTATATCGCTTATCAGTCAGGGTCTTGGGGGAAGCTGGAGCCAATCTCAGCTGAATTTGAGCAAGACCCTGGGCAGGTCACTAATCTATCACAGGGCTAACACAGAGACTAAGAACCCGTTCTCAAAAAGATTGCGTTTTGGGCACCCAAAACGCCGGTGCCGTGTGGACGCCAGGCCTAAACGATAAGCAATTGTATCGGAGTCACCTGAATCCGTTGCCGTGTGGACAGGGCCTAATCCACACTCACGGCTATGGGTAATTTAGAGTGGCCAGTTGACCTAATCTGCATCTCTTTGAACTATGGGAGGAAACTGATGCCAGCACAGTGAGAACATGCATTCTACACACAGAAAGGCCCCAGTTGGCTGCCTTGTTTGAACCCAGAACCTTCTTACTATGAGGCAACAGTGCTAACCACTGCACCACCGTGCCATCCTGATTAAATACTTATTGAGGTAATTTGTAACTGGGACTGGATTAAATTTCCTCAGTAGCCTAATCGACCCAACACTGAGTGTACATTAAGATCACAGTAAAACTGGATGGGTTGGAGTGGTCTAGTCTAATGTGAAGCTGAGCTGTGCTAATGTGAAGAGTGCTTCAGAGGGAAGTTTTGAATTTGATTATACGAGTAATGATAAAGAAACAGAGACAAGCCATGTAATCCCAGTGGTCAGCCTGTATTTTGGGCCTTGATATGATTAGATAATTACAGGTCTGGACACTGACTGCCATCATTTAGGTAACCAGGGTTTCTGTGCTGAAATCTTAAACCTGAGCAGAAAGTTCACAGGATGTATTGGATCAACTCCCTCACTGACATGAGTGCACATTAGATCACTTCTCCCCTGTGAACTCAGGGGCTAAACTAGAGCCCCTCACTGCTAATCACTACACTAATCCACTTACATAATGTCTGTCATGAACTGGACCTTTGCAGCCTTGCAAAACAGAAACAAATGCATGGGGTAATCCTTTGGGGCTAACACTACTTTGTTCTAAATAGGTATTAGTGCTAACACTTCATCCTTGCTGTAATATCCTGCTAACGACTCCAAAAGCCCTCCAGTTTATATTAAGAGGTGGAGGATGGGACCTATGCCCCTGTCCATATTAAGATACCTTACTGAGCCTATTTAGCAAATACCAGTGGAAGCATATACAGTTAAAAAAAAACAAAAGCAGTTTTCCTGTTTCAGGTTTTCCATCCTGTTGATATGGGAATTACATTGACCCTCTCTAGCGCCCACCGTAACTAAAGATTTTGGGTCTCAGATTTGAATGCATCATATTATTTACAGTCTATTCATCAAACAGAATTATTCCTAACCATACTTTTCCTCTCTTTCATGAAGGGTGCAGGGTTCCATGCATCGAGGAGGCAGAAGTATGGTAACGTGTTTAAAACTCACTTGCTGGGCCGTCCAGTGATCCGGGTGACTGGAGCAGAGAATGTGCGGAAGGTGCTGATGGGGGAACATACTCTGGTGAGCGTGGACTGGCCCCAGAGCACCAGCACTCTTCTAGGACCCAACAGCCTCGCCAACTCTATTGGAGACATCCACCGCAAGAAGAGGAAGGTGAGCTCACTTTCACAAACCACCCACATGCATACATATGAACACATGCTCACACAAAGATATCCAAGACACATTAAGACATGAAGGGCAGGTTTCCTCTAACACACACACACTGGATGTAACCAAATAGGAATGCATTATTTTGTGTTGTAAATAGATTCAAATATGTAAAGCTTGGCAGGGTCTCCAGTTGACACCAGAGATATGCAATAATGGACTAGGGACACTACAAAAAAAGTTATGTGAGAGCTTTTTTCTCTTTCAAGCAGGCGAGCAGTCAGACATGAATGTTATAGGCACAAGTGAGTGGCCAGAAATGAATCACAAAGGAAAACTACATACATTAACATGAATTGCTGGGTGATGCATTTAGTGATCATCCTTAGTACCTGCCTGGTCAGAGCTGCGGTGGTTTAAATTAGGCTGCTAGTTTGTTTATATTTTGGGTCAGAAAATATTGAGGGCAGGTACAAACAAAAATAACTGTGCAAACAGGACTAAAAATACAGTCCCTGCACAGCTCTACTAGAGACCAATTATGAACTTTCCAGTTGAGCAGGAACATTTAGAAAACATGTGAGTCTATCTCCAAAAAGAATGTACAGATAAATAAAACATTTCTACATTCTCTCAGTTACACATACCCCTGTTGTCCTCATCATGATAAAAGCTGTAATAAAACATGATGTACTTGAGTGATTAGTTCTTACTAATGACTGAGAAATAGCAATACAGAAGCCCAGAGAGCAGAGTAGGATCTCTGGGAAAAAGAGACATATAGTATGCCAGATGGAGACAGAGAAGTAAATTTTATTCTCTCGGTCTTGTCCCATCCCACTTTGGCCCCAGATATTAGCTCACTAACAGGATATTATAAACCCTCTGTTCTCCAGTCTGACCTATTGTCCAGGGCCAGAATGGCTCTTTTGCTACGTCTGATCCCATCCAAGCTGACATGAGCTCAGGTTTCCTTCACACACCTGTCCCATTAAGGGGTCAGAGAGGTGTAATCAGTCTGCTTAATCCTGCAGGGCTGGGGCCTCATGCAAGCCCCACTAATGATCACTAATTAGTCAGCCTGCCTCAGATACACAAAGACCGCCTTATCTACTATGAGGCCTGTGGAAGACCGGAGCTCTGCTCACCATGTTACTTGGACTGTAGTGTCATATGTATATATTCATGTTCAAATATGGAGCAAAGTTTAATAATTCACTATTTATACACTTATATATGAGCTGAGATGTATGCTATGGAGCTGAAAAGTTGACTACCAATCAAATACTGCGAGACATATTCCATCACCTTTCTGGACAAATGTGTCATTGATGAATTCTTTGCTTATGTCTCCATTATGTCTGTGATGGAAATTTTCCCCCTCAGCACACTTGGAAGCTGTTCTAGGATTTATGCCAATAAGACTCAGCTCTTGAACTAATCCATCACTAAAGCTACATGAAGAGAGCCTTGTGCTGGCCTGGGGCTTCTAACACTAAAACAACACTCACAACAATAACACAAACACAGGCCAGGGCAAAACCCTAATTCTTCCTACTTCCTTAAGACCTTTGGGATAGCTGGCCCCAGGCATGCCCTGAAAGAAAATCTGCTCCTGGAAGTCTCATGTAGAGGTTAGTTATAAATACAGTAGCTGTTAATGGCTTGGAGTAATTGGACAAATCCATAAGGTGCACTCTCTTAAATGGTTTAAAGATTTAAATAGAAATGCAAACTAAACCAAATGCCATTGAATGTAAATTTTATTTATTTTCTGATTTATTTTTACCTTCTTGCTCTATTCTGCTGTGTCTGGACTATTATCTTCACCTGTTTTCATTGTACTTTTGGCACATTTTCAGCACGTTTTCCAAGTAAAAGCAGGCAGAGAAAGGGATAGAGATGGAAAAGTTGTCGAGTTTAGTTCTCATGCTGGGAAGATGATGAGGTGGTATGAGGTGTCATCCATCCATCCATTATCTGTAGCCGCTTACCCTATTCTACAGGGTCACAGGCAAGCTGGAGCCTATCCCGGCTGACTATGGGTGAGAGTCGCCAGGTTATCGCAGGGCTGTGACACAGAGACAAACAACCATTCACATTCACACCTACGGTCAATTTAGAGCCACCAATTAGCCTAACCTGCATGTCTTTGGACTGTGGGGGAAACTGGAGCACCCGGAGGAAACCCACGCAGACACGGGGAGAACATGCAAACTCCGCACAGAAAAGCCCTCGCCGGCCGCTGAGCTCAAACCCAGGACCTTCTTGCTGTGAGGCAGCAGTGCTAACCACTACACCACCATGAGGTGTCATTCACCAATTATTCATTCGACAATGAAGTGAAAAAATGGAAACTGTTGCATCCACTACATTGGCCAGTAGAGGTCAGAGTCCTTTAATCCTACAGTTTCCCAGCTTTTCAACAGATTTCCCCTTCTGAATAAAGGATTGTGTTTTAGTTCTGAGAGTTCGAGGGGGAGGAGCATGGAGCGTAGCGTAGTAAGAGTCAGAGAGACGTGGAGAGGGGGTGAAAATAAAAAGAAGAAAGAAGCCTTTACATTCTGCTCAAACCAGCAGCTTCGAGCTGTTTCATATAATTTAAGACATATGGAAATGATTAAGGCGGGGAAGTTTCAGAAGGGGTGTGTGTGTCTGTGTATATGTATAAGAGAACACAAGAAGGCCCTCTTTTTGTAATGATGAAGACAGAGGAGTGGCTTGACTTTTCTCCAGCAAAATATGGAGTGCCCTAAAATCATATGGGCTAGTATTAGGTGTCTTTTACTTACATCTGTACTGTAGACAGCAGACACAGCGCTCTCCTCTAGGGAAAAGCAAAGCTCTCAAACACAAGAATAAACATGGAATGTACTATTGAATAGAATGAATTACACACGTGTGCTCTTTAGTGTACAGGCCTTAGCTAAACAGGAGCTAATAGAGGTTTGGCTATGTTTACCATGTACTTGCCCATGTACACTCAACCACACCCTTTTGCCTTGAACGAAAGTGACAGTGATAATTTGGACAGTGATTGAATGCACAGTGGCTGAGTCTGGGGGAAGGAGAGACAGAATTAGCTCGCGCAATTAGGGGAAATACTGAGTACCTAATTTCTTCACAGGCTGTGATCTCACCGTTGTTACATCTACTGCGATCTTGACGGCCATTTTTCATTCATTCAGAGCAAAGAAGGAAAGAGACACATTAGATCTTAGACCAGCACATAAAGGCTGGATTTATGAGAGTAAAGAGAGGAGATAGGGCAAAATGCCACGCTGCATAGAGACAGTGAGAAAAAAGTGAGAGATGGAGGGAGGACCCAAGAGTTTTGTCACCGTCTCCAACCCGTCATCTTTACAACTCTGGAAAAGCTGGACAGAGCCAAAGTATTTGGGGCTGAGATGGCATATAAAAAGTACTATTGTTAGTTGGCAGAGCGGTAGATTTTAAGGGGGAACATAGATGTTATTTCACCAAACAAACCCGCACGAATGAGGCACATTTGAAATGCATTTCTGCAGCCAGGAAAATCTTACCTTCCCTGCTCATGCTCTCTCTGCTGATGGAGAAGGAAACTCTCTCTGTCCAGGTCCACTATAATGGAGGGATGGGGAGAGAGAGGCAATTAAATGTGAAAAGGTCAAACATAGTGGGGACTTGTGAGTTAATGAGAATGTTCCATGTCCCGCGATGAAAGGAAAATAAACTAGTGCTACAGCTGCTGTTGTGTGGCTTCAGGATAATATTTAGATGACATTTCTACCCTTATTTCTTTTGCGCTTAGTCTCAGTTTTTTGGGCTCAGGGGAATTGTGGAATTGTGGAACATGAAATTTTGAAAAGAGAATCCACACACCTGTTTCTTGCTTCCACAATCCTTAATACATGCTTTTGTATTTATTTTAGACTTCATGAGTCTATTTAGGGTAGGATTGAGCTGAAATGCTGGCAGTTATGCATTTTTGTGGAGGTGTTTCATAATTTAAAGAAGTGTCAGTCAAGGTAAGATAACCCAGCCACACACTCCTCAGTGCCAGGTCCCAATTACAGACCAAATTAAGCTCCTTAGTCTGACACTTCTGTACAGATGAGCATTATTGAGGCACACAGACTTGTCTATTTATTCAATTTAAAGAGTGTGCATAATTATATGTCTGTCATATACTAATTAAATTAACGGTAATAACCGAATAAACTTGTCCTCTCTGGCTAGATCTTTGCTAAAGTCTTCAGCCATGAAGCACTCGAGAGCTACTTGCCTAAGATCCAGCAGGTAATCCAGGAGACGCTATGTGTGTGGAGCTCCAACCCAAAGCCCATCAATGTCTACCGTGAGTCTCAGCACCTGTCCTTTCAGATGGCCATCCGTGTGCTCCTTGGTTTCCGCATTTCCGATGAAGAGATGCACTTCCTTTTCCACACTTTTCAGGAGTTTGTGGACAATGTTTTTTCATTGCCCATTGACTTGCCCTTCAGTGGCTATAGAAAGGTAAGAGGCTGCAGCATCACATCACTCAGTGTGCATCTAATCTTGCAAAACAATTCTTTGAAACACAAAACTAAATTGGCAGTCTATCATAATTACAGTCCAGTATGTGTTGATGTCTTTGTGTAGGGCATTCGTGCAAGGGACACCCTTCAGAAGGCCATAGAGAAAGCCATCAGGGAGAAGCCACTATGTACACAGGGGAAAGACTACACTGATGCCCTAGATGTGCTTCTGGAGAGTGCCAAAGAGAATGGGACAGAGCTCAGCATGCAGGAGCTAAAGGTTCATACTACTCCTTATTAATCCTCAGTTTGAGTTGGAGCACACAATGTCCATACTCTTTGTTTAAAGTGGGATGTTTAGTTATCCTTTTCCTGGGAGGCACTGCGTGTGTATGCATGAAGAACATGGGAATAAATTAAGATGAATCCCTTTGAATAGAAATGGGCAGATTTTAAGAATAACTGCTCTCAAGCCGGAAAAAAAGATGAACCGTCTACTGCTTTTAGATCTTTCTATTTTTTGCTGCAGATTCTTCTTTTCACAGTGAGTTAAATAAGATTGTCCTTCAAAAATGAACGAACGAACGAACAAACAAACAAACAAACAAACACGTATTGATGTTATTTCATTCATTTGGAAACTTTCAAGAAATAACACTTTTCTTTGTAGAACTATGAATTTTTGTAATTTCAAACATAATATTCTTTGCATTTACAAGTATATTTCTCTTATCAAGTTTCTACTGTCATCAGTGTCATTCCATCATTTTCTCTCTCTGTCCCACCAAAATCCATCTCTGCACAACTTTTTTTGTGTTTTCTTCTTTGTGGAAGTTCAGAGAAACCAAAATGAGAGAGGTCAAATATATGCTCCCAATTCTTGACTTCCATGATCTAACACAAATGATAGCCAACTGCTGATGTCCTTGCTCTTTAGACTTTGTTACTGCCCTGGGTTAGAGAGGCATGCAGCTCCCTTTTCAGACAGGAGTAGACGGGTGGATCCCCCAGGCCTGTCAACACTGGTTCACTGGCATACCGTTTAAACAAATGAAAGCAAACACCTGACCTGTGCAATATGGCTGCCAAGCCAAATAGGGGAGTGCGCTCCCTTTCTCCTTTACGGAACACATGCAAATCAGGAAAAGACACCAAAGTTGTCATCACAGGAATTGCTGCACTGTAGGGCACGTCTTTCTCTGAGGAGATATTATAATTCCACTTACTGTCATAATGGTCATAATGGTTCAACATGTTGCCTGTAGGTCTGTGTGGTCGCTATCTCTCATCTCTCTTTATCTGGTCTCTAGGAGTCCACGATCGAGTTGATCTTTGCTGCCTTTGCCACCACGGCTAGTGCCAGCACCTCTCTGGTCATGCAGCTACTGCGGCACCCAGCGGTGTTAGAGAAGCTGCGTGAGGAGCTGCGCAATTGCGGTCTTCTGCATGATGGCTGCTTGTGCCAAGGTGAACTGCGCCTTGACAGCATCTGCAGCCTCAAGTACCTGGACTGTGTCATCAAGGAGGTATTGCGCCTCTTTGCACCAGTGTCAGGCGGCTACCGCACCGCCATGCAGACCTTTGAACTTGACGTAAGTTATAGAGAAGCCATGTTGTGAATTTCTTAAAAAGAGTGAAAAATTAAACAATTAAAGTGACTCTCATGTTATGGGATGCATTTAGCTGGCAAGGTTTGGGCTCACTTGTTCCCTAAAGTGGGACACATCAATGCAAATTGGTACAAAGTTCTGAAAGCTCTCCTTTAGCTTATCATGAAACATTTCTATTCTGATGGAAGTAGTCCCAGATGACTCCATCCATTTCACAGAACATGAGGCTCACTGAATGGTTTGATGAGTATGAAAATGATGTAAATTCATTTGTTATGGCCTTCATAGTCACCAAATCTTAAATCAGGGAATTTGGACCATTGCCATCATCAGAACACCAGTTACATTACATTAATGGCATTTAGCAAACACTCTTACCCAGAGTGACGTACAACATACCCAGAGCAGCCTGGGGAGCAAGGTGCCTTACTCAAGGGCACTTCAGCCATTCCTGCTGGTCCAGGGAATTGAACCAGTGACCTTTTGGTCCCAAAGCTGCTTCTCTAACCTTTAGGCCATGACTTGAGGGAATAGCTTGGAAGAATGGTGTTCATCTGGTACAGTTTGACAGACTTGTCGACTCTATGCTAAGAAATTATGTACTAAAGCTATCTGGTGGCCCAGCAATGTGTTGAGACAATTTACACTGTTTTTCCTTTAATTTAAATCACCCATCTCATCTGTACATACAGGATTCAGTGATAACATGTGAGACAGAGTACATTATTATTATTATTATTATTATGCAGGACGGGGCGGCACGGTGGTGTAGTGGTTAGTGCTGTCGCCTCACAGCAAGAAGGTCCTGGGTTCAAGCCCCGGGGCCAGCGAGGGCCTTTCTGTGTGGAGTTTGCATGTTCTCCCCGTGTCTGCGTGGGTTTCCTCCGGGTGCTCCGGTTTCCCCCACAGTCCAAAGACATGCAGGTTAGGTTAACTGGTGACTCTAAATTGACCGTAGGTGTGAATGTGAGTGTGAATGGTTGTCTGTGTCTATGTGTCAGCCCTGTGATGACCTGGCGACTTGTCCAGGGTGTACCCTGCCTTTCGCCCGTAGTCAGCTGGGATAGGCTCCAGCTTGCCTGCGACCCTGTAGAAGGATAAAGCGGCTAGAGATAATGAGATGAGATGAGATTATGCAGGACACTTCAACATTAGCTTCTTCAGCACATGTGCCTAAGAAATGTGTGCATTATACAATTATCATTTGAGATACAGTGGTCAGCATTTAGTACAGATCCAGCTGTGAAATGTCCTGTATTTGATTTGTAGTGCAAAAATTGAAGAAGCGGTCAAACCAAACAAGAATTAGATACTCCAGGCAAAAATGGGATATGAATGAAGAATTTGCTTCCCATAGTGGTTCATTAGTTTCAAGCTAATCTAGGGGTACTTTATTCCCACAAATTTGCAAACCTTGGATGTGTGAGCTGAGAGAAAACAAGAGCTCAGTTACACTGGACTTTTGCCTTGCTATTTTCTTAGCCCCTTAATTCAGTGATTATCTCTTTGTACTCTGTATGTCCTTTGCAGACAGACTATATAATCATAGAATCATACTACTTTTCTCCTGTCGGTCATAAACCAAGCCAATTCCCTGATTTCCCTTTCCAGAGCTGGAAAAATGGCTGAAGTATTCACACTTCTAAATAAGACCCTCTGACGGGTTGTAGTGCAATGTCCCAGAGCCAAAAAAAAAAAAATCACCAGTTACATCACCAACAAAGATGACAGTCAAAAACTTACTTCAGCAATGCACCAGGCAGCAAGAAAGACCATCTGTTTTATATACATGGCAGTTTTTGACAGAAAGATACTGTCTGTGCAGACAAACTGACATTTGCTCATTCACTTGATGTCTCCAGTTTCAGAGAAAAAAAAAATCCACCAAGAACAGAGCAGCATTGATTGAACAGCAGTGAGCTGTCTTTAGAGTCAGTGCTGCAGAATAACCGTTGCTTGTAGTTTACGGTTGTTAAAAAAAAAAAAATCAATTTAGCAAGCTAATCAGAAGTGGTCAAAATTGACCACTGCTTTTTAGAGTAGGTTTTTGAATATATTGAATTTATATGCTCACTGTGTTTTCCTCTACCATTTCTCCACCTCTCATACACAGGGTGTGCAAATTCCTAAAGGTTGGAGTGTTATGTACAGCATCCGAGACACTCATGACACTTCAGCCGTTTTTAAGGACGTGGCAGCCTTTGACCCTGATCGCTTCAGTGCTGAGCGCAGTGAGGATCGTGAGGGCCGCTTCCACTACCTGCCCTTTGGAGGTGGTGTGCGCTCATGCCTGGGGAAACAGCTGGCCATGCTCTTCCTCAAGCTGTTGGCTATAGAGCTTGCTGGGGGGAGCCGCTTTGAGCTGGCCACGCGGACGTTCCCACGTCTGGTCTCCGTCCCTGTGGTCCACCCTACTGATGGCCTCCGAGTCAAGTTCTTTGGTCTGGACTCCAACCAGAACCAGATAATGTCCAAGACAGATGAGATACTGGGTGCCACTGTGTGAGAGGGGAAAAGTGGAAAAAGTGGATGAGAGAGTTATTTTTGACAGTTATGTTTAATGTTGTTGTTTTTTTTAAATGGCAGAAATCTAGTGAGTTGAGAGAGACACTCTTCTTTGTCAGTTTCAAGATGTCACTTTTGTTTGCCAAAAATGTACAGTCTATCTTTTTCTATAAAAAAGTAAAAAAGGCTTAATTAAAAAAAAACAAAAAAAAACCATAAATGTAATGCAAAGACCATTAAGTGATGCTAAGACCATTAAGTGATGCTGTGAGAAGGAGGACACAAGATGAAAGAATGTTAAAAGGAGGACTGGAAGTTTCAAAAAGAAAGAGGGATGTTATGTGTGTCCAGCTAAGTAGATATCACAGGGTATGGGCAAGTGTGTGCTCACAGTGAAGTGAGGACATGAAGAATCATTCTTATTATAGCCTGAGGTCTAGTACAGGGGTATCTTTCAGGGTTTGTGTGCGTGCATGTGTGTGTGTGTGTGTGTGTGCTGTTTATTCTCTTTTTTTGTATGACTGTAAAACAAATATTTACTTACAAATATTCTACATGTACATGTGGTTTTGGTTGTGCGCTCTGTGTGTGTGTGTGTGTGTGTGTGTGTGTGTGTGTGTGTGTGTGTGTGTGTGTGCTTATTTGGAGGGGTGAGGTGGCTTCAGGCATTTAGGAATGTAGAAAACAGTGTAAGCTAGAAAGAATCAGAGGAGGGTATAATTACTCAGGTGTGTAAGTAGAATAGGAGGACAGTCTAGACTAACCCAATACTATGTTGTTTCTGTACCTGCACATAAGTGACAATTTATTATCATATTATTACTTCAAATAGTGTGTATGCATGTTTGTGTGTGTGTGTGTGTGTGTGTGTGTGTGTCTCAGAGAATGAGAAAGAGAGAGAACCTAAAACACTCAACCTGTGTGTTATTATACTTGTTTTGTGTATGTTTTTTTCATTGATGTCACGTTGAATTCTCTCTGTGTTGTCTCCGTGATGTCAGGTTGCATCAGGTGTATGTGTGTCTGAATAGATACGAGACTCTCGAAACAAGCTACATTTTGGGGACACAGAAAGTTCATACTGCAAAGTGTATATTCAGAAAAGATCACTACAGAACACAGAGTTTGCAGGATACCATATTTGCTGCTTGAGAGTCAGGATGTTATTTGCGTGTCGGAGCAGAGCACTGTCTGGCCTCTGCTGAGAGGGACTGTTCTTTTTCCTGCTGCTCCACCTTGCAACACTATGATGCAAATGGAAAAAGGTCATTTGACGAAGAAAACAACTTTGTCGATCATTAGTGTGTTGTATTTTTGTCAAATGGAACCTTCAATGCCACTTCACATGAACTATTTACGTGAGTGACTTGCAGTGAGATCAAAAGAGAGGGGCACTAGGACCATTGGTGGAATTAAAAAAAAAAAAAACCTATGGAAGACCTTTATCATTTCTTTCAAACATCATGGGAAGGATTTTTTTTTGATAAAATATGCCACTGATCTTTCTATTATTAATAATTGAATGAAATGTTATAAAATCTGCTGCTTCAAATGTACCGCTTTCTAACAGGAAGTAAATAGCTATGGTAGTGTGCAAGTGAAGTTTGCCTGTTCTACATGCAAATGATGATTGTGTAGCCAAATAGCGATTGGGATATCATTGCATTGTCTAATATTGTAATATTATTACCATTAATATTATTGTAATAAATATTATTTTAAGTGTTATTTTTGTTATATTTCAGAATAGAGTTCTAGTATAAATAAAATTTGTTGGTAAATATTGTTATATTTAGAATGACATGAATGGCAGTTATATTGTAAACAGTGTTTAAATGTTAATATGGTTTTATGTTATTGTAATTATTCTATTATCATTATTACTATCATTGCATTTAGTTAATATTAATAAACACAGAAGCACTTGTGGGGTATGTTTATATTGAGTGCCATGAGACTACATGTTGATTATTGAGTTTGTCTGTAAATAATATTTTATTTTCTTTTTACAAATCCACATTTCACTTAGTTTAAATATGAATGTTTTATCTTCCTTTTCTTTTTTTTTTTGTTACGATGGTTCTTAAATGTACTTGGCAATTTTATAAACCCCTGTAATAAACTATAATGTGAAAAGCCACTACATGTGACTTTTATTTGCTGTAGTAACTCACATTGGGTGGCAATGTGAGTTACAGCGGAACAGTGGATATCGTTGCCACCTCATAGCTCCAGAGTCTCTGGTTCAGTTCTATGTTCAGGTTGGGTTACTGTCTGTGTGGGGTTTCACATGCTCTCTCTGTGTCCATCTGGGTTTCCTCCTACCTCCCAAAACATGCCTATAAGATACTCATATACAGTAGATAGTCTAAACTTCCTGTAGCTGTGTGAATGACTGTGTGAATGTGTATGTGCGTGGTGCCCTGTAAGGAACTGGTGCTCCATCCGAGCTGCATTCCCACCTCACCAGTGTTTACACAATAAACTCCAGATTTACTGTAACCATGTTCCGGATAAAGTGGGTACGGAAGATGAATGAGGAAAAATATGTAACCACTATTGGTTAATATTGATTTTTTTTACACAAATATATAACATATTTAGAAAACAATAAGTCTGCTGCATCAACCAAAGAATGAGGTCCCCTGGGAAGTTTTTTTCAGCATGCAGCACAAGTTTTTGATTATGATTAAACACAGTTCAGTTGTCAACCACATTTATTTGTCATTGTCCCACATTAAGCGGAGACCACAGAACACTCTTTTGATGATCTGTGGTGAAACCTTGCCTTCTAGTTAATGCTTGTTTTGTGACAAAGAAAGAAGTGATTAATTATATCGCATTGCTTCCTTTCATGCTGTGTCATATTGATGAACCAGGTTCATTCATGCACACGAAGGTACATTTTTCAGCATATAGACTGTCTACAGTCGAATTACATCATATTTCCTCCATAATGATCTGTTTAATCGTCACTGCAGGCACACACACAAACACTGACTTCCTCTCCCTTTCAAGTGAAGCGGCGTAGGGAACAGCCATAGAGCACAGCTCAGCACACAACAGCCAAATCCAATAGAAGCAAGATGTGTCTACTGGCACGTTCACATCAGAGTTGGTACACAGACATGATTGGAAAAACACCCACACAGCCACAATTTGTTGACATTCTCTTTTTTTCTTTAGCACAGAATGTACTACATACTACTTAGTTATGAAAATATTATACAAATACAGTCATATGTGAGCAGAAACGGTGATATTAGCATTTCTTATAGATTATACAAATCAGTATAATTTACTGACTAATACAGTATAATTCCTTTATTACTTTATTAAGCTTTATTGGATATCGATGAAATGATAGAGTACATAACCTCAACCACATGTTAGCTGTACTAATTTGAGACCCGATGAATGATATAAGAGATTGATCTGTGTAGTTAAAGTACAAATGTTATAAGTAGTCAAAAAATAGGCGGGTCTGGGGAAGTGATAATGACCTCAAGGGGCCAAGCATTGACAGGAAGGCTTTGGCAAAAGAAACTGGAAACAGTTAGAAGCTGTGTTGTAAGTTTCCGATTTCAATCAGATCAGTGATGATGATGATGATTATAATACAGAGCACAAAACAGAGAACAAATGTTGTCTGCACAATAATTTTAACACTTTGGATACACGAAACTAGAAGAAAACTTTGTACACACACACACACACACACACACACACACACACACACACACACACACACAGTGAATGAATGAATGAATGAATGAATAGAAAATTCCACTTTTATACCCAGTTACCCATCTCTACATCAGGCTCATTATCCACAGTTCTCCACACTTGCTCTACGCTTCTTATCAGCTCATATAAAGAACAATGGACTCCTTTCAGCTTCCAACCCCCACAAACCTCTACCTCCAAGCCAGGAATTCTGATTTCCGACCGCAGTGTCTGGGAGTGTGCCTAGGAGCAGATATTTGGACAACGTGGAGATGCGTTTAGGGTGATTGGATTCTTTCATTGTTCTCTGAGGAAAATGCTCAATAAGGGAGCCACAGTCCCTGCCGGCCCTCGACCTCTCCGAGCCAGCAAGTCCCTCATCTCCACAACATTCTTGAGAAAGTTTCAAATGTTTGTATTTCTGCTGCAGACATTTTGCCAATTTTCCTCAATTAGGCACACAAAGGTTTCATTGAGCAGATATGGAGATCCTTGGGCATGCTAGCCTCATGCTTTTAAGTGCAGAGTTATGATGAGGAAATAATGTAGTGTTTTGTTATTCATGGATGTATCATTTGAAATGAGATATATCCAGGCAAAGAGTGGTGTATAGTGGGGATCAATCCAAAAATAAGTAGATTTTTTTGTGTCAAGCTAACTGTACTTAAAGAAAAAAAATACATCTTAAGGCAATACAGCAACATAATACAATTTCTGATACATGCATTGGTGAACTGTTGCTAATACTGAAATCCTTTTATTATTTTGCTTAAAATTATATATATATATATATATATATATATATATATATATATATATATATATATATATATATATATATATATATATATACACACACACACATATATATACACACACAAATCAGGGCACTAGTGATGTGAGCAACTTCAGTTTGCCAAAAAATGTACTAATATTGGAACATACATCATCACAAAGCCTTAGCGATGCACATTTTCAATCTGGAAGTAATTGCTACAAGCTGATGTGGGCTTTAAGCCTTCAGCTGTAGAGGCAGATGAGAGTGTTGACAAGACTTTAAGATGTGAGTCCATGTTTGAACCAAGTCTGAACTACAGCCATTCCCTGAGGAAGTACTATTAAGGTAAATGTGGTTCCATAAGTAGTAAAGAACTCTTTCCCATGTAGAGCTGCATTGCAAACCAGCAATATTCCAAAACCAGTATAGAAAATGAGTACATTTACCATACACAATGCTCTTTCTGATCATTACTCAGCTGATTCACCAGCCTGAAGGTCTGACTCTTCAAATCTTTGGGAAATTCCTTTGAAAGACTTTATGGAGCCACCAGCAGTAGTGTTGATAAAAGCACACTAACAGTTTCAACATGCTCCTTAGACAATGATAAAAAATTATCCCTTTCTGCTTCACTTTCTTTTCTCTCTAAATTCACAATCCTCTCATTGTACTTCAGATATGGCAGACTAAGTGCACAGCCTCTTGCTTCTGATTGTATTCTGACAGTGAGTGGGCTTGAAAGTGTGTGTGTGTGTGTGTGTGTTCATGTACTGTATATGTATATGTATTCAATGTTGTTTATGAACCAAATCTTTCAGAGGAAAGAAAGCAGAGTTCTCTTAATCGCATGTGGTCTGCCTCTTAAAAATGATTCAGTCTGGGATCGTTTTTGGGATTAATAGTTGGAAACCAACTACATGATTCATAAACACTCACCAGGAAAGACTTGGACACAAGACTCCAGTCAAATATTGAGGAGAGAAATCACACCACTTCTTACAATGAATTATTTTTTCCTATTTGCTAAATACATGGTGATAATGGTGGTTTGATTGTATTTTAATAAATGTTGCCACATCATAATAGGGTCAAAATAATAATTAAATTCATAGAAAAAATATTTAAACTTTTCAGTATATCTGCCTTGCTCTACACACGACCTTTTCTAAAAGACCAATACTCTGTTTATAATGTTATAGAGAAAATGTAAGGGTTTCCGAAGTGGGTTCTAGACTGAGACTTTTTTTTAATAATTAAAAAAAAAGAGGATTCGGCTACAATGGCTGCTCTGTCCTCTACCTATGCTGTGTCTCTGGCAAGGGTGGTGGTACAGGTTTGCTTTTGTGTCAGAGATGGTGCATCTCACCTCTTTCATTGTCTCATCTCAACATCACATCATTTGAATTCCTTGCTGTTATTGTCATCTTTCCAGCCAATTCACATTATTCTTATCTTTCACCCTCTTGGCTCCATTGGAAACTTCATTGACAAACTGGACATCCTCCATTAGGAAAGTACATTTCCTACTGATGTCGCCTCTCTCACTCTCCTTGGGGACTTTACCCCTCCTTCTGACCAGCGCTAGTCCTCCTGCCTTAGCCCTCTTTTGCTCTTTTTACCCTAACATTCAACAGCAGTACTCCAACATATAAGGCAAGAAATGTCCTGCACCTGGTCCTCAGCTGGCCCTCCGCAGCTGTAAACACTGATGGTACCGGACTCCACCTTCCAGATCACAACTTTGTATCCTTCATCTTTACCCTCTCTTCACCTCCTGCCACCAATTGCTCATATCTCTTCCTCACTTGTCACAACCTCCACTTGATCTCTTCTTCTTCCCTGGCTTCCAGCATTCTAAGAACCCTTCCACATTTTCTCTCTACCTCTTGAATCAGTTACCAGTGCTACTTCATTCATTGACTTTCTCTGTCCTTTATCTTCCAAACCTCTTTGCGCCCTGCTTCTTTGCTGTTTAACATGTTTTGACAGTCATCAGAGAGAATTAAGGGCAGTTGAAAGAATGTGGATAAAATCACAATTTGATGCTGACCCCTTTCATGCTGCTCACTTCTGTTAAAATTCTCATTTGACATGATGGCTGCTAAGAAATCCTTCTACAAGAGAAGGCTGGTAAGTAGCTGCATCTGTTCTATACAAAATCCACAACATTTTTTCACCATTTCTTAACCCCCTGCAGTATCTTTCACTGACCTCCTTGATTGCTGATGATTTTGGCACCTTTTTTGACAATTAAAAGATTCTATGAACATGTGAAGATTAGCAAAATCTTCTAATTAATCCCTCCTAAACCAATTACTACACTTCAAGGTTACAAGTTCCTTGTCTCATTTTTCTTCTCTTTTGCACAGAAGAGACCCTTTAGATGAGCTTGTCCAGCAATTACACAACCTGCCTGCTGGATTTCATCCCTTCCACAATGGTCCAGACCATCTCATGAGACCCCTTCCCCTTTGTCACTTCCATTATAAATTTACCTAAAGCTGTAAAATTGCTGTAGATGGCACCACATGCATACCCTAAAGATCGATAGCCTAAAAACTGCACTTAATTAAAACAGTCTGTCCTTAAATCACTTTCATTATTCAGTGGATAACTTCACTTCATAGTTGATAACTGTGGATGAGTATTGACTCATATCTGTACTATCTGGTGCCACCCAGAAGACAATGAACCCTTTTGAGTCTGGTTCCTCTCAAGGTTTCTTTCTCATGTTGTCTCAGGAAGTTTTTTCATTGATATTGTCACTGATGGTTTGCTCATTTCTAAAAGGAAATCCATATCCAGATTTCTGTAAAGCTGATTTGTGATAGTGTCCATTGTTAAAAGTGCTAAATAATAAAATCAAATTATATAAAATCTGGTCATGTACCAACTGCCTTCAAGACACCAAAGGGTTTTTCCCATTTTGAAGAGGCCTACTCTAGATATCCCAGACATCAGCAACTTCTGATTGGTAACAGCTCTCTCTTTTCTTTTTAAAGTTCTGGATGTGCTATATACAATCAGCTTGTCCATCCATCCATCCATCCATCCATCCAATATCCATCCATCCAATATCCATCCATCCAGCCATCCATCCATTATCTGTAGCCGCTTATCCTGGACAGGGTAACAGGCAAGCTGGAGCCTATCCCAGCTGACTATGGGCGAGAGGTGGGGTACACCCTGGACAAGTTGCCAGGTCATTGCAGGGCTGACACAGAGACAAGCGACCATTCACACTCACATTCACACCTACGGTCAATTTAGAGCCACCAATTAGCCTAATCTGCATGTCTTTGGACTGTGGGGGAAACCGGAGCACCCGGAGGAAACCCACACAGACACGGGGAGAACATGCAAACTCCACACAGAAAGGCCCTCGTCAGCCGCTGGGCTCAAACCCAGAACCTTCTTGCTGTGAAGCGACAGTGCTAACCACTACACCACTGTGGCACCACAATCAGCTTGTTCTCCAAGTTATTAAGAACAACCTTCAAGATCCTGCTCCACGTAGTCTTTTCACTGGTGTCTGATAAGGCTCAGTGCTGGGCCTTCTCCTGTTCTCCTTCTATACCTTGCTCTCTAAGTCATATCCTCACATAGATGTTAATATCACAAGTATAAAATGCAAGTAAACAGGGGAGTGCTACAGCTGCTAAAATTGCTGCTTTATCCTGTGGATACACAAAAGACACGTAGTTGCTTATCCTGCCACCCTGTTGTTTAAGATAGACTTGACATTGAAAAAAGTGCTTAAGATTAGCTTAATTATAAAATGAATTTGATACAGCTGCTTGAGGTTTCTGTCTCAAATTAGCATGGACCTTTCACCAGAAATGAGTCTCTTATTAAGTTGGCCAATTTCTTCACCTCATTAACCATGGAGAATGTAAAATAGAATTGAGCCCATTGTAAATGATCACTGATGGCACACCGAGGCTTAGTGAATGAACTTATCTCCATTAGGCTTCTCTCTCTCTCTCTCTCTCTCTCTCTCTTTCCTTGGACAAAAGTTTCTATCTTTCTCACTCTTTCTTTCTCTCTTTTTCCTTCTCTTTCCTACACACACACACACACACACACACACACACACACACACACACACACACACACACACAGGAGTCTGAAAATTTTTACTGTCTCAGTCCAGGTATTTAAATGTGGTTGCTAATCCATGACTAATAGTAAGAACTGGACATTAAAAAACTGATATATAAATTCAGATCGGGGCGGCGCGGTGGTGTAGTGGTTAGCGCTGTCGCCTCACAGCAAGAAGGTCCTGGGTTCGAGCCCTGTGGCCGGCGAGGGCCTTTCTATGTGGAGTTTGCATGTTCTCCCCATGTCCACGTGGGTTTCCTCCAGGTGCTCCGGTTTCCCCCACAGTCCAAAGACATGCAGGTTAGGTTAACTGGTGACTCTAAATTGACCGTAGGTGTGAATGTGAGTGTGAATGGTTGTCTGTGTCTATGTGTCAGGCCTGTGATGACCTGGCGACTTGTCCAGGGTGTACCCCGCCTTTCGCCCGTAGTCAGCTGGGATAGGCTCCAGTTTGCCTGCGACCCTGTAGAACAGGATAAAGCGGCTACAGATAATGAGATGAGATGAGATGAGATGAGAAATTCAGATCATTAAGCACAGTATAAAAGTGAAACTACAACTTACTTTCTCTTTCACCTCCTTTCTGTGAGACACGTATGTTTATATACAACTCAGTCATCTGCAGTGAATATCTGCTACTTTGGGTTCAATAGTTCATGTCTAGTAGCATTAAGTTAGGTCACAGTCCAGACCAAAATCAGAAAAGATTTCTGGAAAAGATTTACACAAAATAAACATCAGATGTTCATACCTCTTCTACTTCCTCATGGCCTCATAATGATAACTGGATATGCAAAGATTTGCTATCAACAAGAGACATAATTCCCAGAATAAAGGGGAAAAAATAGCTACAAGCTGTAAGTTCAGACGTATTTCTGGACAGACGCTGAGGAGGTGTCACTAATCTGAACCGGCAGAGAGGGTCAGCCAAACTCTCCCTTGCTTGTGTTTTCATAGACTCTCCCCACAGCTCTGTGAACATACTAGGCTGATTACTGTTTTACTGCAAGTATTTTCCTTTTCTGAGACAAAGACAGAGGTTTCTGATGATTCTTTCATCATCTGTCTGAAGCTGTGCTCAACCTAATCAATGCAAACATTTTAATACTTACATTAACATTCCCTTAAAGATGGAGTCTGTGATTCAGGGGAAAGATTGTTGATAGTTGCAACAGCCAAACAAATACACACCTCCCTTCAGAAGCATCCCCTAAAATTCATAGATGCCTGTTGCCAGGGTAATGACATTAACAACAGGGCTAGCTGACTGAATCAGTTGAACGACTTCTTCGCTCGCTTTGAGGCAGACAACAGCACCACGGCACAGAAGACCCCACCACCTCCCGGCGACCAGGTGTTGACGCTGTCCCCAGACAGCGTGAGGAGAGCTCTCAGGACGACAAATGCACGGAAAGCCCCGGGTCCTGATAACATTCCTGGTCGTGTCCTGAGAGACTGTGCCAAGGAGCTCACAGATGTCTTTACAGACATCTTCAACATCTTGTTGAGCCAGGCTGTTGTCCCCACATGCCTCAAAGCCACCACCATCATCCCGGTCCCGAAGAAGCCGTTTCCCTCCTGCTTCAATGACTACCGCCCGGTCGCACTCACTCCCATCCTCATGAAGTGCTTCGAGCGGCTAGTCATGCGGCATATCAAGTCTGCCCTCCTCCCTGCCCTGGACCCTTTCAAGTTTGCATATCAGTCCAACCGTTCGACCGATGACGCCATCTCCACTGCCCTCCACTTAGCCCTCACCCACCTGGAGACAAAAGACTCGTACGTCAGAATGCTGTTCATAGACTTTAGCTCAGCATTCAAGACAATCATTCCTCAGCAGCTCATTCATAAACTGGACCAGCTGGGACTCAACACCTCCCTGTGCAACTGGCTGCTGGACTTCCTGACGGGGAGACCACAGGCTGTACAGGTTGGCAGCAACTCCTCCAGCACCATCACATTGAACACGGGGGCCCCCCCAAAGATGTGTACTGAGCCCCCTCCTCTTCACTCTGCTGATCCACGACTACACACCAACATCCAGCTCCAACCTCTTCATTAAGTTTGCGGATGACGCGACTGTGGTGGGTCTCATCAACAATGGCAATGAGACAATCTACAGGAGTGAGGTGAGCCGCTTGGCCATGTGGTGCAAGGACAACAATCTCCGCCTGAACGTGGAGAAGATGAAGGAGATTGTTGTGGACTTCAGGAGAGCGCACACCCAGCATGCTCCACTAACTATCGACAGTGCTGCAGTAGAGAGGGTGAGCAGCACCAAGTTTCTGGGTGTGCACATCTCTGAAGACCTGTCCTGGAGCAACAACACCGCATCACTGCCCAAAAAAGCCCAACAACATCTGTACTTCCTCCGCAACCTGAGGAGAGCAAGAGCCCCGGCCCCCATCATGCACACATTCTACAGAGGCACAATCGAGAACATCCTGACCAGCTGCATCACCGTGTGGTACGGCGCCTGCACCGTGTCCTGCTGCAAGACTCTGCAGCGCATCGTGAGAGCAGCTGAGAGGATCATTGGTGTCTCTCTCCCTTCTCTTATGGATATCTATAACTCCCGCCTCACCCGCAAAGCCATCAGGATTGCAGGTGACCCCACCCACCCATCTCACAGCCTCTTCAGCCTGCTGCTGTCGGGGAGGAGACTGCGGAGTCTCCGGGCCAAAACCAGCAGGCTCAAGAACAGTTTCTTTCACCAGGCGGTCAGGAGGCTCAACTCCCTCCCTGTTCTGCCCCTCCTCCCCCCTCTGCCCCCTGCCACAGATTCTGCCCGTACACCCCCCTGCCCCCCCTTCAGCATCTGACATCATGTCACCCTCACAGTTTCCCCACCCCCCCAACACACACACACACACACACACACACACACACACGTTCTCAACATTCATTCGCACACTGAACTCAGGGTCTGCACATTTCACTTTACCTTGCTCATTTGCACTATTTCGCACTACCTCACCTTCACAGCTATTAGTTTATTGTTTATACTGCTTATTTCATGTTTACCTGCTATACCTCAAATGCCCTTGACTGTTTATTTTATGTCCGTTTGCTCCAATTTATATATATATATATATATGTGTATGTGTGTGTGTGTATATATATATATATATATATATATATATATATATATATATATATATATATATACACTATGAGTGTTTAGTCTATGTCTATTTCTTATCTAGAGTGTTTATACTGTTTATATTGTTTATTTCAGTTATTCTATTTTTATTTATTGCATTGCCTGTTTGCACCATGGGTCAGAGAGGATTGAAATTTCATCTGTGCTGTATGTCGAACATGTATAGCATATTTGACAATAAAGTTGACTTGACTTGACTAAAAGAGAAATATGGCGGGATCCATCATCATCCATAAATTGGAACAGTCCACCTCAGTCTTAGTTTTGGACAAAGACTGAGAGTCAATGCTTGACATGGGTAGTGGAGATGGTCGAGATGTTCCAGCCTTATATGGCATGGAACTGGATATTGCTATCAAAGCTGAAGTTAAAAGTTAAGTTAAAGTCTTTCCCACACCATGTGGCGCATCGGGCAGCGCCGATCTCCGTTTCCGCAGCCCTCAGCCTCTCGCCTATTACATAGCTAGGGTTACAGTGGGGGGGGGGGTAGTCCTCTGGTAACCACGAGAGTTTAACTCCCCACTCGCATCTGTATTGCAGCGTGCCTTGCCAAATGGTAGTAGGTACCATTTTTATGATGGTCTTTGGTATGACCCAACCGTGAATAGAACTCATGATCTCCCGATTGAGAGGCGGACACGCTACCACTAGGCGGTTGTCAAAGCTGAAGTGAAACAAATATTATAATATAAAATGTCATCAAATGAATGGTATACAAGCAACCAAACACAACATCCATCTGTAACCGCTTATCCTTTGCAGGGCCATAGGCAACCTGGAGCCTATCCCAGCTGACTATGGGCAAGAGGCATGGCACACCCTGGACAAGTTGCCAGGTCATCACAGGGCTGACACATAGAGACAAGCAACAATTCACACTCATACCTACAGTCAATTTAGAGCCACCAATTAGCCTAACCTGCATGTCTTTGGACTGTGGGGGAAACCCACGGAGACCATGCAAACTCCACACAGAAAGGCCCCTTTCAGCCACTGGGCTTGAACCCAGAATGTTCTTGCTGTGAGGCAACAGTGCTAACCACTACACCACTGTGCCACCCCGCCAAGCACAACATCTCTAGTAAAAACTAGAGAGAGTTAATTGTTTAGATTTTTGAAATTTATTTATTTATTTATTTATTTATTATTATTATTTTTTTTTTACAAAACTACAGTGACCAAACAAAGAATATAACATTACTTAACATAGCATTTCAAATTATGCATCAGTCCAAATGATCCCACTGGTTTTAGGTTTTTATGGCTATAAAACAGTTTGTAAACACTGTATGGATAGGGTGACCAGACATCCTGGTTTTACCGGGACAGTCCCGATTTGGGGTTGTGTGTCCCGAGTCCCGACAAAAGTCTGTTGGGACATGGATATGTCCCGGTTTTCGCCACTCGTGACGTTTGCGACTGAGCAGCGTGGGAATCATTAGCGGAGAAATGTCTGCATTTACTATTTTGATGAATTGACAGGAAACGCAAACTTTCCTGGTTACTGCCCCCTGGCCCTGTGGCATGGATGTTTATTTAGCCACATTATTCCAGACAACAGAACATGTTGCCATGCAACAATAAAATAAACATTAACTGGCGCGAATGTTCTTTGTCTAGCAGCTAGCAGCAGTAATGCTGCAGCAATTATGCTGAAAAGAAAATGTACCTTTTCCAAAGATTTACAGGGCACCTACCCCTTCCTCCGAGAGGTGCAGAACAATGCGCACGAAGCCTACTGCACACACTGTAAGTGTTTTGTTCTTGTACTGAGTTGGGTAGCCTGTGCTGCAAATGCTGTGCGCTCCTGTGGGGGCTTTCCTCGGGCTGTCGCCCCTCTCCTCCTTTACTGCTGTTTTGTTTGAGTGTATATTTACGGAAGCCGCGAGAGGCCCTTCATATAATCTTTTTTTATTCACCTTGTTATCCCGAGATAACGACATAATTAATTCAGGATCTCGAGAAAACAACACAATTATTTCATGATCTCAGCTGGATCACTGTATCTCCGTTGGTAGAGACGAAGCCGGGCCAGTCTTCTGCAGAGGTGCCGCGGACTAATTTTGAAATTACCTTATTAAAAGACTTAATGCAATCTCTCCCTGTGTCAACCCCTGATCAAAATATTGCCTTATTAGGTGATCGATTATTCCAGACATTCTAATGACCAAAGTTGCGTCTGTACAGAATGAGAAATAGCCCCAAAGTCAGCATATCACAACTCTCTTGGCGTACCTGAATGAACCATTTCTCAGCTGTTTTCTCGAGATCTCGGAATAACGGTTTTGTTTTCTCGAGATCTCAAATTAGTTGTGTTGTTTTCTCGAGATCCTGAATTAATTATGTCGTTATCTCGGGATAACAAGGTGAATAAAAAAAAAGGATTATATGAAGGGCCTCTCTCGGCTTCCGTAGGTAGTATATATTCTCAAATCACTTGTCTCTTTTTTGTTTCTGTTTAACACACCATTCTGACAGTTTGGCCATATTGAACAGCTTGTTGTACCTTCCATTAAAGTGTTCACTTTTGTACACATCTTTATTCATTATTATTATTATTATTATTATTATTTTGTACACAGCTTTATTCATTTAGTTGTGGGGAATGGTTAGTAAGGTTGATTCTGACCTAGGCTATGTTGAGGTCACATATCTACTTTTTAAGTTCATGCTATAGTGCATACAATTTTAGAGATATAGCCTACATGTGCATATGCATTCTTCTTGGTGTTCTCACAAACAGGTGGAATAAATCAGTTTAAATTTGGCCTATGGACATAGCCTGGCCTATTCTCAGCCATTACAAAATCTGTTGTCTGACCATAATTTAACTGATCTGTATAGCACTATGCTACTAGATAACAAAATGCCTATTTGTTTTATTTCATGTGAGATGTTGATAAATGTGAGCTTCAACAAAATGATAAGAGCACCTCTCTGAGTGTCACGTTTACGTAAAAAAAAAGGTGTGCGTGCACGAGCATGGTCGCGCGCAAAAGTGTCCCAGTTTCAGACTAGGGAAATCTGGTCACCCTATGTATGGACAAATACCATGATCAGCGATACAGCATGTAACTAATGCTAGTTAGGTTCTGGGTTAGCAAACTGTCACTACAGTTGCTGCTGCAAAGCTAACATGCAAAGAGGAAGAGCAATACTCACAACTCTCCTGTTACTATAGCTAGCATCACAACAACAGCCTATCATGGCAAACTATAAAGTAAGCTGAATGTTAGTGGCAAATAATTTAATGTTACCTGACACACAAATGTGACAAAGGTACCTGCTGCAAGCTAACCAGTTGGGATTATCTATCACAAACAAACGCAAATGGAACAAAACAATACTGGTCCTGTGAAACATAGCAAAAAGAATGTTACCCACCTGTCAACATGAAACAGAGCAATCTCCACATCCGTCTTCATGTCTTTCAACTCTTGGAAGTCTTTGCACCACTGAAAAGCCTCATCAATGTTAATGCGGCTCTTCAACCTTGCCTGATCAGAGCACTTTTTTTTTTTTTTCAGATTTTGTTCTTCTGATCTTCCCCTCTTTGGTTGTTTCTTGGCCATATCTCCTTTTTGACAATGTGATTATGTTGTGGAGTTCAGCATGTTAGCATGTGCTAGATTTATGTCTCTCTCACTCTCACTGCCCCCTTTCCCCCATTAAAATAATAAGAACATTTAAATGAAAAGCTATAAAGGTTAATGTTAGGAGTAGCCGTGGTGTTATCTTTCATACCTTAGGACTTTTCAGATTAACTCTATTTCAACAGCTCTTGCTCATTCAAAATGCAAATTGTACATAACATCAGGTTAATAAATACCATACCATACCATCTTTATTTATGAGCGCTTTCACACAACCACAGTTGAAAACAAAGTGCTGTACATGAGGAGTACGATTTAAAACATAAAAACAGGTAAGACAATAAAATACAGCTAAAACAAGACCACAAAAAATTAAATAAATAAATAACAACAAACAAAACAAGTAAGATCAAATCAATATCTCAGGCTGGGTTGAAAGCCAGTGAGTAAAAGTAGGTTTTAAGATATGTTTTAAAAGTGGACACAGAAGAAGCCTGTCTGATATATAGAGGCAGACTGTTCAGCTGTACAGCTTTGGGCTCAAAGCTCGTGTCTTGGATCAAATCGATTGAGACCTGGCTTTGATATTGGTGCATTATAAACAAAATGGGGCAAATCTATTGCAAAGGTGCCAGTCAGAGGGTATTTCATCCACATTATCTAAAAATGTTATTGAGGGCAGCATGGTGGTACAGTGGTTAGCACTGTCACCTCACAGCAAGAAGGTTCCGGGTATGAACCTTACGGCCGACGGGGGCCTTTCTGCGTGGAGTTTGAGTGTTCTCCCTGTGTCTGCGTGGGCTTCTTCCAGGTGCTCTGGTTTCCACCACAGTTTAAAGCCATACAGATTAGGTAAAATACCCAGCCACTGGGATTGTACAAGCCAGTGCATACTTAGTGCCAGTCCCAAGCCCGGATAGATTGGGGAGGGTTGTGTCAGTAAGGGCATCCAGTGTAAAACCTATGCCAAATCAAATATGCAGAACAGATCCACTGTAGTGACCCTTAATGGGAGTAGTCAAAAGGAGACTCTAAAAACATTATTAACAACTAAGGTCAAACACATTAGGTCTATTAAGCTTTAATAAATGTACATTTTAGTACCACATATAGCAACAATGGCTGTATGGATGACAACCTTGAGAAAAGGCAGGTCAGGAAACGTGCATGAGTGCCCCAAACACTTACGCACACACGTGTGCACGCATGCACGGACACACACACACACACACACACACACACACACACACACACGTTTGTCATGCTATCCTTGTGAAGACCATTTATTGACAATTTATGCTATGCCTACACCTCAATCCAACCCTAACCTTACAGGGCCACTGTGTAAGATTTAGCCAACTGAATGCCCTTCCCTGACCCCTCCTTTTCCAAGCATTTATTAGAACGTCCTGTTCCACACACTTTTGTACAGTCTGCCAAAGGCAACACTTGCTTTGGCGAGTCTGGCATTCACTTCATTATTAATGACAACATTATGTGTGTGGGACAGGAGCAGCACCACCAAAGAGACCAAGATCAAGGTGTACCGGGCCATAGTTCTCAGCACACTGTTCTATGGCTGTGAAACTTGGACGGTCTATCAGCATTACACAAAAATGCTGAATCAATTCCACACTACCTGCCTCAGAAAGCTTCTTGGCATAAAGTGGCAAGAGAAAATACAAGACATGCAGGTCTTAACCCGTGCCAGACTGCCTAGCATCCACACCATTTTGATGCAGTCACAGCTTCATTGGGCAGGACATATAGTTCGCATTCCAGACCACCAGCTTCCAAAGATGCTACTGTATGGTGAACTACAAGAGGGCAAGCACTCTCGCGGAGGTCAGAGAAAACACTTCAAAGACACACTCAAAGCGTCGCTGAAGGCCTTTGGCATCAACCTCCTTTTATGGGAGCAGGCTGCTCAAGACAGAGGAAAGTGGCGTTCTGCCATTCACAAAAGGGTAAATTTCTGTGAAGCCAGCAGGATCGCTGCAGCTGAACACCATCATCAGGCCCGCAAAATCAACACTGACAGATCCCCGATGGCCGCCACCATTCCCTGTCCTCACTGCCAGAAAACATTCTGTGTGCAGATTGACTTGACAAGTCACTTTTGCACTCACAGACCCCACCCCCATGTCCAGGATGACTAAATG
The DNA here is from genome assembly GCF_027579695.1 of Neoarius graeffei. Classification (NCBI taxonomy): domain Eukaryota; kingdom Metazoa; phylum Chordata; class Actinopteri; order Siluriformes; family Ariidae; genus Neoarius; species Neoarius graeffei. The sequence goes on along the minus strand of NC_083569.1, from coordinate 61,886,183 downwards.
GTCTCAACAGACAAAGCAACAACATTAGAACATCCGATGGTCATCAGGTGCCTGTAGTGTACTTGCAATACTTACATTCATGCTCCCTTGCTTTTTCTAGTGCTAACTAATAAGTATGATCCTCCATTTATCAAAATTTTGATTCTCAAACTTGTTAGCCAGTACCAGCAAACACTAATTTCTCTTCTTTCTTCTTTGACGTTTTCCTTCCAGATTCATGGTGTCATTTGTAAAAACACAAAACATGGAAGGCGCTCTCTAGAGGTTTGTCCATTCTTGGCTACTGTAGAGCACATCATGGTGGCTCTATGCGATGAGACTCTGGTTGGAGTCTCATCGCATCACTCCTGTGGAGAACAGCCCCATGTGGACAGTTGAAAGTCACACCTGGAGGATGCTCTGGACTCTTATAGTAACGCTTTTATGGCTGAGGACTACAGTTGACTTGCTAACTTTAGGACTGCAGTTGTCATGAACAGTTTTGCACTCAAGTTTCTATCAATGAAGAGTTTATAACATCAACGAAACTGACTTCATGTTAAAACTGGTAATGTTATAGTCATGTTGTTTCTTGTTGCCCAATTGAGGATGGGTTCCCTTTTGAGTCTGGTTCCTCTCGAGGTTTCTTCCTCATGTCATCTGAGGGAGTTTTTCCTTGCCACCGTCACCACAGGCTTGCTCATTGGGGATAGATTAGGGATAAAATTAGCTCGTGTTTTAAGTCATTCAAATTCTGTAAAGCTGCTTTGCGACAATGCTTATTGTTAAAAGCGCTACACAAATAAACTTGACTTGACTCTATGGAAGTGGACCTGTGCCCTATGTAGATATAAAGGACTCATTCTAAGCTTACAAAAACACAATGATTCATGGTTACAGATAATTATACAGTAATAAGAACATACTTATGAATACTATATTCCATTTCTGCTAATAGATCCTCCTAAATCCTACATAGTGCACCTTTAAATTCAATAAACAAAAGGACAGCTATGGTCCAATCCTTATGTTCTTTAGCAAACCTCAGCCTGGCTCTTCTTTGCTTCTCATTGATGAAGGGCTCTTTTATACCTTTGCATGACTTCAACCCTGCCCAGAGGAGCCTTTTTCGAACTGCCATTGCCACGTATTTAACCTCAGCTGCCATTTGCCATTCTTTTTGTAGGTCACTTGTTGTCATCCTTTGGTTGTTGAGTGACATTTGAAGGAGTTGATGATCATCCCGGTCAGTGGAGAGATGTTTTTGCCCTCTGCCAGTCTGTAACTTTGTTGTCCCCAGTGTCTGCTACTTGACCTTGTTCTTATGAACTGCTTTGAAATTTTGAGGATGGAAGCACCCTGACACTCACTACAGTGCCTTGCAAAAGTATTCATCCCCCTTGGTGTTTGTCCTGTTTTGTTGCATTACAAGCTGGAATTAAAATGGATTTTTGGGGGGTTAGCACCATTTGATTTACACAACATGCCTACAACTTTAAAGGTGCACATTAATTTTTTATTTTGACACAAACAATAATTAAGATGAAAAAACAGAAATCTGGAGTGTGCATAAGTATTCACCCCCTTTCGTATGAAACCCCAAAATAAGAGCTGGTCCAAACAATTCAATTCATAAGTCACATAATTAGTTGATTAAGATCTACCTGTGTGCAATTAAAGTGTCACATGATATGTTACATGATGTCTGTATAACTCAACCTGTTCTGGAAGGACCCTGACTCTGCAACACTACTAAGCAAGCAACATGAAAACCAAGGAGCCTCCAAACAGGTCAGAGACAAAGTTGTGGAGAAGTATAGATCAGGGTTGGGTTATAAAAAAATATCCCAAACTTTGAATATCCCAGGGAGCACCATTAAATCCATTATAGCAAAATGGAAAGAATATGGCACCACTACAAACCTCACAAACTGGGCAAGGAGGGCATTAATCAGAGATGTAACAAAGACACCAATGATAACACTGAGCAAGCTGCAAAGGTCCACAGTAGAGATGGGAGTATCTGTCCCTAGGACCACTTTAAGCCACACACTCCACAGAGTGGGGCTTTATGGAAGAGTGGCCAGAAAAAAAGTCATTGCTTAAAAAAATCACTTTTGGAGTTTGCCCAACAGGATGTGGCAGACTCCCCAAACACATGGAAGAAGATTCTCTGGTCAAATGAGACAAAAAATTGAACTTTTTGACCATCATGGGAAATGCCATGTGTGGCGCAAACCCTACAGCCTGAGAACACCATCCCTACAATGAAGCATGGTGGTGGCAGCATCATGCTGTGGAGATGTTTTTCATCTGCAGGGACAGGAAAGCTGGTCAGGATTGAAGGAAAGATGGATGCTACTAAATACAGGGCAATTCTGGAGGAAAACCTGTTTGAGTCAGCCAGAAGTTTGAGACTGGGATGAAGGTTCACGTTCCAGCAGGACAATGACCCTAAACATACTGCTAAAGCTACACTGGAGTGGTTTAAAGGGAAACATTTAACGCTACGTTCACACTGCAAGGCTTAATGCTCAATTCCGATTTTTTTGTGAAATCCGATTTTTTTGTGAGGTCGTTCACATTAACAAATATATGCGACTTGTATGTGATCCTCAGTATGAACGAAAAGCGACCTAAAAGTGTTCCGCATGCGCACTGCAGGATACGACGACGTCACACGCAGTGAGCATGGCCAGTGTTTACGGAAGTAAAACCGCCCGGTTGCGGTATGACTCACCAAATCTAGCTTGAATAGCTGTATCCCCCCAAATGGCAATCAGCTCCCTAACCTCTGCGTCCTTCCATTGAGAAGATTCAGAACCTTCACAGCCTGAAGCGTCCCTCGCATTGATGTCATGCGCAGGGGCGCAGATACGTTTTTTGAACTGGGGGGGACAAAGCTGCCAGCAAACCAACCCCAACCCCAATATGCCTGTCAAACTTGTTGTTAGTAACCATAGCAACCAAGCTCGAGCTTGCAACCTGTGCAGTCTGCGCAGCTCAACCAACCGAATATCAGTCTTTGTTTTGTTTTATGTGAGTTGTTGCAACTATATGTATACACTGCTGTGCACCTCAATAAACCGAATGGTAATTAGTCTTTTGATTTTTCCGTGAGGTTTGCCTTATGCAAAGAAAGACAGCATAGACGTTTTTTCCTCCCTATAAGTAGGGGGGACCGAACGAGGTGAATTTAAATATGACTCGTCCCACCCTCTATCTGCGCCCATGATTATGCGCCATGTTGTTGTAACTTTTTTGAGAGACGCGCCGCCTACTTCAGCGCAGAATAGTGACGTTTGTGGCTTGTTGATGACGTGTAAGTCGGATGAATGCGACCTGGCGGTTCAGACTGAAGTCGCATATGAAAAGAGCGGATAGGAATCGGAATTAGCACCACATATCCAAACGGCCTGGGTCGGATTTGAAAAAATCGGATCTGTGTCGTTCATATTGTCAATAAAAGATCGGATACAGGTCACATATGGGCGAAAAGATCGGATTTGAGTCACTTCAGCCTGCAGTGTGAACGTAGCCTAAATGTCTTGGAATGTGCACCATTAAAGTTGTAGGCATGCTGTGTAAATCAAATGGTACTAACCCCCCAAAAATCCATTTTAATTCCAGCTTATAATGTGACAAAATAGGACAAACACCAAGGGGGATGAATACTTTTGCAAAGCAAAAAGGGTGTTTGTGTGTGTGTGAATACTTATGGACGGCACGGTGGTGTAGTGGTTAGCGCTGTCGCCTCACAGCAAGAAGGTCCTGGGTTCGAACCCCGGGTCCGGCGAGGGCCTTTCTGTGTGGAGTTTGCATGTTCTCCCCGTGTCCGCGTGGGTTTCCTCCGGGTGCTCCGGTTTCCCCCACAGTCCAAAGACATGCAGGTTAGGTTAACTGGTGACTCTAAATTGACCGTAGGTGTGAATGTGAATGGTTGTCTGTGTCTATGTGTCGGCCCTGTGATGACCTGGCGACTTGTCCAGGGTGTACCCCGCCTTTCGCCCGTGGTCGGCTGGGATAGGCTCCAGCTTGCCTGCGACCCTGTAGAAGGATAAAGCGGCTAGAGATAATGAGATGAGATGAATACTTATGCACACTCCAGATTTCTGTTTTTTCATCTTAATTGTTTGTGTCACAATAAAAAAAACAATGTGCACCTTTAAAGTTGTAGGCATGTTGTGTAAATCAAATGGTGCTAACCCCCCCAAAATCAATTTTAATTCCAGCTTATAATGCAACAAAACAGGACAAACACCAAAGGGGATGAATACTTTTGCAAGGCACTGTATAACCCTCTACCAGTAAAGCAAGAAATAAGCCATTCTTTTTCTCACTCAAAACTTTTCTATTGAACTCTTTTGGCATTGTCATGCTCCGCCCAGGACATCCACTCCGGAGATTATGGATCTCTCATGCCAGCACCGATCCAGATCCGGGACAGGAATTCCCTCTCACCCATATTCACTTCCTGGTTTTCACTGCTGTATATAAATAAGCCATTTTCAGACTCAGACTTCGATAGAATGTCTCGTTTTGCTATTTCAGCTGGTTCTGTACCTTTATTGCATTTCATGGTTTTTGCTCAAGCTATTTTTCTTGTTTATGGTTTTTGCACTTAGGTTTTTTTTTCTTGTTTATGGTTTTTTTGCACTAGCGTTTTTGTCATTGCCCACCTCATTTTTTGTCAAGTTTTTTGTCTCTTATTTCCTGGACTATTTTGTTATTTGTTTTTTCTATACTGTTTGTTTACCCTTTTTGCCACACCCTCTCCCTGGATTAAATCTCATTATTTATTGGATTACTGTCTGTGTTCTGCTTCTGGATCCTAATCTCGCCACACCTCCATCACCCCTAACAGTACGTTCTGGCAATCATGGATTCAGCAGAACTCACCCGTCTGAGAATAACCATCCAGCAGCAAGGGACTCTCCTTGGGACCCATCAACAAGACCTCCAGCAGATCACCCAGAACCTCGCCACCCTGTCCAACTCACTCAACCTCCTCGCCACACAGATGCAGCGCTATCAAGCTGTGCCTACCCCTGCCCAGCCGTCTCCTACTTCAACTCCTGCCGCTATTCTTCTCCACAAACCGAGACTTCCAGCACCTCAGCCCTACGATGGAGAACCAGGTACTTACAGATCGTTTCTGTCTCAATGCTCTTTGAGCCTAGAACTGCAACCTCTGGCCTTCCCCACAGAACGCTCCCAGGTACATAGGATCTTTCCTCATCAAAAAGGTAATCAACCCATGTTCCATCAGCCTGGCACTACCACTCACCATGCGATGCATCCACCCCACGTTCCACGTGTCACAGCTTAAACCTCTGGTCTCTAGTTCTTTGCTAGTTGTTTTTTCTTTTTACATTCCCGGGTGGATAGCTCCTCTTCATTTTCTTCTTGACGTCGTAATTAGAAAAATAGCTGGTTTATGTACGACAGGCACAATTTTCTATTTGCAGGTTAATACGCGCAATGACTTTTCAAAATGCAAGTGTCAAATCTTGACTCTCTTTTGCCACCTAGTGGATCAGGGGCCCCAAGCAGCTGCCTGCCTTGACTGGTGACAAGATGCACCTCTGGGCAGAGGACTCCAGTACCTGGTGGACTGGGAAGGTTACGGTCCCGAAGAGAGAAGTTGGGTCCCCACCAGATTCATCTTGGACCCAACCCTCATCTCGGACTTCCACCGGCAACACCTCAACGCTCTTCCTAAAGCGCCTGGAGGCACTCGTTGAAAGGGGGAGGGGTACTGTCATGCTCTGCCCCGGACATCCACTCCGGAGATTACGGCTCTCTCATGCCAGCACCGATCCGGGACAGGAATTCCCTCTCACCCGTATTCACTTCCTGGTTTTCACTCCTGTGTATAAATAAGCCATTTTCAGACTCAGACTTTGCCAGAACGTCTCATTTTGCTATTCCAGCTGTTTCTGTACCTTTATTGCATTTCATGGTTTTTGCTCAAGCTATTTTTCTTGTTTATGGTTTTTGCACTAGCGTTTTTGTCATTGCCCACCTCCTTTTTAAGTTTTTTGTCTCTTATTTCCTGGACTATTTTGCTATTTGTTTTTCTATACGATTTGTTTTACCCTTTTTGCCACACCCTCTCCCTGGATTAAATCTCATTGGATTATTGTCTGTGTGTTCTGCTTCTGGATCCTTATCTCACCACACCTCCATCACCCCTAACAGGCATGATGATGATGAATAGATATTTTTGTATTCCAAATACATTTAAGGTACTACTAACACTGTTTTTGACACACTGGTCCTATTGCAAGAGGACAATGATGACCACAGCAGTGGCTTTTATACTTTTCCTCATTAAATAAGATTTGGTTTAGGTGATCACCAAATCAGTACCTCATTAAATAAAATGAGGTTTGCTTGTGTTTGAATTCCAGCACAGACACTGGAATGAAATGGCTGCCATACATAGAGATGCTGATTTAAGAAAAAATTGAAGTGAGGAGGTGATGGAGCTGAAGCCTCTGATGAATGGCTGATAGAAGTTGGCAAATCCCAGGAAACATTACAGTTCTTGGACAGTGGTGGGTTAGGCCATGTGATAACTGCTGTGACTTTGTCTTGGTCCATGGTGACTCCTTCTGCAGTGATGTAGCACAAGAAGGAGGTTTGAGTGACATTAAACTCACATTTTGCTTTCACAAACCGGTGATTGTCCAACAGTTTAGCTAAGACCTCCTTGATGTGAGTCTTGTAACTTTCTAGGTCAGGAGAGCAGATGAGGATATTGATGAACTTGCTGAGCATGTCCCTCAGTATATCATTAAACACTGGAACATGTTTTGGCGTGCAAGATAGCTCATATGGTATGATGTAATACTCATAGTTGCCAGAGGCTGTCTTCCATGCATTGCCCTCAAGAATGGGCACCAGGTTGTGGGTGCTACAAAGGTCCTGCTTAATGAATACTTTGGCAGATCAAAGTTGTTTCAGGGCTCATGTTGTTAGAAGCAAGGGATATGGGTATTTCACCATGATCTGATTCAGGTCATGGCCTGAGGCCCCCTCTCTTTTTTCCCATGGAGAAAATCCCTGTGGATGCAGGTGACATGGAGGGACAGATGTACCCCTGTTGCCTGCTGCACATAATCCTCCACAGTTGTTTTGCTCTGAAATGACCAGAGGGTAAATTCAACAGGGAGTAGGCATGGTGCCAGGAAGAAGCTCTATGACACAATCATACAAGCAGTGAGGAGAGAACCCACTGGCTTTACCCTTGCTTTAGACTTCCATGTGTGTCCAGGAATGAGGACATTTGTGGAGACATCCAGGCTCTCCACAATGGTGGAAACAACTGTGAGCTTGGGGAGATGGAGACAATGTTGTCTGCAATGTGTGGGCCACTGCAGAATCTGTCTTGCCAGGAGATCTAAGGGTTGTGGTGTTGTAGCCAGGGGAATCCCAGGATGATGGCCTGGTTGTGGATCTTAGTAAGGAGAAAGGAGATGCTCTCTTGATGTAATACACTGAGTTGGAGAGTGAGGGTGTGTGTTGTGAAGAAACCATCTCTGATGGGCCCACCATCGATGGCCCTGATGCTCAGTGGCTGCTGGAGTTTTTACATGGGCACCTGGAGTTTCTGAGAGATTTTGTTGTCCATGAAGTTGCCTGCAGCTCCTGCATCTATCAGAGCAGAGAGAACATGGGCAGACTCTGAGAGCTTTATCAGTACATCAGGCTTAAAAAACTTAAAAGAAAGATGTTTAGAGGACTCACTGAGAATAGGCTTGCAGTGCTCTGAACTCTCTGGGTCCCCATGGATGTCCTTGAACTTCTTGGATGAGAAGGGCAGTGTGCCAGAAGATGTATGGCTTCCCCGCAGTCAAAGCAGAGTCCTTCCTTATGCCTTCATTTACACTACACTGAGCGAACCACTCTGGTGTGAGAGATTTCTATGGGCTCTGAAGTTTTAGTGACAAGTGTTTCAGATGTGGAGCTTTGCAGTGATGGTCGGTTTCAGAGGAGGTCATTGAGTTGGATGGACACGTCGATGAGTGAGTCCAGTGTGGCTTGTTCATCTCTACATGCTAGTTTGGTGAGAACTTGAGGATTGAGTCCTTGTCAAAACGCTACTTTGAGGGCTAGCTCGTTCCATCCACTGGGAGTGTATGGAACTCCAGTGCATATTCTGCAACTCGTCTCCTCACTTGCTTAATAGTGAGCAGTTGTTCACTGACCTCCACTCCTTCAGGACTGTGATCAAACATCTGCAAAACAGTTCAGTGAAGCACTTGTAAGATGTAGTTGGCTTGCCTCCCTTCTCCCACACCACGGTTGCCCAGTTGAGTGCTTTTCCAGTGAGTAAATTGATTACCTGGGCTATTTTCTGATGATCTGTGGTCTCTGTTTGGGCTGTGAAAAACAGGGAGCATTGCAGTCGGAATACCTTGCAGTCAGATACTCCTCCTGAGAATTTGTCAGGTCATGGAATGAGCATGTTGGAGCTCATACCTGGCACTGGGCATACAAGGAGTGCCTGTGAAACAGCAGCAGTGAGCTGCAAAATGCAGGCATCCATTTCACCCATGCGCTGCTGTTGTTCTCCCAAGAGACACCCCTGTGTAAGCCTTTGCTTATCTGATGCATCCACGATGTTGACAAAATAATCTGTCAAGAACACCGGTGATGGATGCAAAAGCAGCAGAGAGTTTATTAAAGGCAAACTGGCAAACAAATCCAAATCATGAAGCAAAGTCAGAGTCAATAAACAGGCAATGGTCAGGTGAGGTACAAACTGGATATCACAGGCAGAGACAAAGAGTGTAAATCAAAATACAGAACAATACCAATAACCAGGAAGTCAGCACGAGTATAAAGGATTGGTAAAATCATGCAAGGGAGCACTGAGCATTTACTTTGCAATTGTGTGTGTGTGTGTGTATAGAGAGTCCTTATATACACGGTGGTGATTCGGGGAGATTGGGAACAGGTGTAATGATAATCAGTATTCCAGAGATTGAGGGCTGTGCGGTGCAGGTTGGTCATTGTAGTCCATGGTGGCCATGTTTGGAGGCCACTGCGAACTCTGGGAAGGGGAATCTTGAGTGTGAGCAGATGCAGACGTGCCAGTTGCTCCTTGTTGGCATTTTGGGTAGCAATGTTAGGATTTTTTTCAATTTGGGACTAATGCACTTAATATCTAGTGCTCTAAGTAATTCACCTGGTGAGCCATGAGCAGATATGATATTCCAAAGCATATTCTACTGAGTCTATTGTATTTTAGATTTTGTTGAGCAAAAGACTAAGAATCCCTAAGGGCGATTAAGGGCCAAACAAAAATCTTGAAAATATTTTTAAATTTAAAAAAACAAACAAACAACCAACCTCCTTAAATGATTTATAAGAAAAATAGCCATTTTGTGCTTATCAGGCCCTGTGTTTATGAAACCATGATTAAAAGTGACTTAAAAAAAAGTCCAGTCATGTGACATCCAAAGTGAATGTCCGATAAGTCTGGAGTCTCGCCTGGGCTCTGCTCTCTAAAAAACAAAAACAAAACAAAAAAATGATCTGATGACTCATTTCAGGCCTCTGGCTTTAACAGTGGTCCTGATTGTTAAAAATAAACTCTCCTGGGCTTATGAAATGTGATTGATTAATTCAGTTTTAAAGGCAGCACTGAAGCCTTGGCTGAATTAAGTTTTCATTAATGTGGTTGCCTCCTTTGCTGGCAGGTGTCTTTAAAAGAGAGGCTTTTTTCTCACTGTACTGGAAACATATGTTTTATATCCTTGCTCCCCGATGAAGTTGTGAAATATTTTGTGGTTTTGAAAGGGAGCAAAACTATTGTTGAGATGGAGGAGTGAAATGAATGCTGGGTCTACAGATTATAAATTGAAAGATGAGAACACAGGAGGATGAGACCAGGAAGGTAAGAAGATAAGAATAGTAGGAGAGAAGGGAAAGGATGGCAAAGGAAAAGGGAGGCTGAAGACAAACTGTAATGTAAAAGAATAATAACAGATTGAGGGAATCATGGATATGGGAGGGAATGGAGAACTGGAAAGCTCAGCAATTCAGTAATGTCAGAAAGTGTCAGTCTGAATCCTGTAATTGGTTTCATATTTGTGTGTGTACAATATGGCAGTATGGATCTGCAGGGAGCTGCCATGCTGACCAGACAGCCAAAGGTGCTTTTGTAAAGAGGAAGGAGTAAAGAATGGGAAAAGAGGAGGAGGAGGAGGTAGGTGGGGGGGGGGGGGGGGTGTTAACCTGAGAAAGTGCTCTTGATCTTTTCTGGGCTCCTGATACTGGAGACCTCCCAAGGGTCACTACAGGAACTCTCCTTCACCTCTGTGTAGCTTCCACCTTTCCTGATCCTGTCTACTGATGCACGCACACTCACTTGCTTGTAGCCTTCCACTAAAAAAGACAGCCAGAGGGATTGAATCCAGATGATCAAGACAGAGACAGAAGGAGACATACTGATCACTGAACTGAACTCATGTGTGACTATTTATAGGGTCACTACATTGTAGAAACACACAAAAAGCACCATGCTATGGTTTTCTCTGAGCTGGCCCATTAAAAATATATTGTTGCAGTATTTGATGGAATACAGAATACATGTGGCAACTTAATGCAGGGATTTAGCTAGTATTATATAGATGGGAATACAAGCACAGCACATTAGCTGTTATATTTTGATGAGCTGGTAGGTAACATAGTCTCCCATCTGGCTAGCTTTCAGTGTGAGAAAATTTAATTATTTTAACTTAAAAAAAGCGCAACGCAATATTTTAAGATATATTTTGTCAAATATATATTTTGCAGCAGCACTGCAGCTACATGCAGCTTTGTGCTGGTGTAGTGCTCATCACCTGGAGTGTTTTGACTTTTCATGTTGAGATGTTGTACACAGTAGACCCCGAAGCCGTTTGTTTTCAGGATAATGGCTGGCTGATGAAATTATTGGCTGGCTAGCTGACTCAGCCAAAACCTTAATGGCTGCTGCAGCCACCAAAATGTTTATGGCTACAAATGGCTGATACTGGACGTCACTGTGTGGCATATATCCGGGCGAACGGATCAAACAAATGGGGGGAATAAATAGCAAATTACCACAGGTCCCCTGGTCTCTTACTTCATTGTAAATATAAATCTAGCAAGATTGTAGTTCAATGCTAATAATAAGCTAATCTGGATTGTTCGAGGAAGGCATCTAGCTATCTACTCTCACTAGCAATGACCAGTGAAGGACTGGCAGCTATCTTACTATGATGAAAGTAGAGTGGTGGAGTACTTTTTTTTTTTTTTTTTATCAATCTCTAAGTATGTGAATAGGGTTGCCACATCTGAGTTGTAAAAAACCGGGACACATCGGTCGGCGGCCGCGCCTGCGCGCACGTACGAGCGCGGGGGTTGAGGGCTGCGGACACGCACATCTACGATGCCTTATGCCTTACTGTATGTGAATGTTCACGTTTAAAAATAAAACAGTTCAACTGGTGCAGTTAGGCGTTTAGTTAAAATTCATTTTGTCTTCTTAACCCTTAAATGGGCACTACCACAAATATTATTACAAAAAATAATTTCATATAGGAATGATCTTATTTGGACGCCAATATTTTTTTTAACAATATATTTTTTTTCTTTTTGACAGGTACCGGATCTTCTACTTCATTCTGTCCGACTCCCTCATCGTCTGTCTCTCCTCCCATTCCGTTTCCAAATCAAAATAATACAAATATAATCAATATAATTTCTCTCAGTCTGCTTCGTTGTTGTTTTAGCCTTTTCTCTGGAGAACTGAACTTTAAAAGTTAGACTACCGTATCATACCAAATAGCCCTAATCCTTTGTTTTAATCACAAGAGAGAGGTGCTATGTTATTGGGACAACTGATTTATTCATTTCTCACGCCAGTGTTCAGGCATTCTTTTTTGATATATTTAATGATTTATTTAATGATTCATTTATTGATGAAATTGGCCCAGGCTTTAGAACCAGCCTTTATCAGAATCAGAACATAGGAAGTAGACAGCCAGCCTATTCGCGCACCGACCAAGGGAACTCTCACCTATTGTTTGGTATTACGGTATTCCAGTATCTTTGATTTCGCGCGGCCGCCGTTGTATTGACCACGATCACCTAGCAACGGCGACTGGCTGCGTGCGCAAACATTCGGTGAGGCCGCACAAGTAGCTGCCTACAATATGCCCGCTTACGTGAAAACTATTAATATGTTAAGTGGCTGCGAGAAACATTAACGATTTGTGTTTATTTCAATGGGGATAATGTGAGGAAGTAAAAAACCAGGACAAAACGTGTCCCGGGAAGGTTATTCCATTTTCCTGGACATTTTCCATTTTCCACAAAAAAACCGGGACAATCCCGGAAAAACCTGGACGTGCAAACAAAAAAATACCTTTACACTTTCCCTCAGCAGCGGCAAAGAATGCAGCCATCTCGTCGATATCGGAGTCGATTGATGCTCTGGGTGGGTTCCCGGGTTCCCCAGTGTATCGTGGTAACGGTGTGAGGGGCGGGAAGCCAGACAGGTAGTCACAACGGCAAGCTTGTGGTGGCTCTCTGTGCTGTGATATCAGTTCTAAATCTCTACAGTGTATGCCTATACGTCTCTATTGTGTTACTGCTAGTGTGTTTGTGTCACTTTTCTTGTAGCTCATGATGTGGATAAACCCATTATTTGATGTACACAATTCTTAGTGGCTCAGCCAAATTTTATTAGATAGCGGCTCAAATTCATTCATTCATTCATTCATTCATTCATTCATTATCTGTAGCCGCTTTATCCTTCTACAGGGTCGCAGGCAAGCTGGAGCCTATCCCAGCTGACTACGGGCGAAAGGCGGGGTACACCCTGGACAAGTCGCCAGGTCATCACAGGGCTGACACATAGACACAGACAACCATTCACACTCACATTCACACCTACGCTCAATTTAGAGTCACCAGTTAACCTAACCTGCATGTCTTTGGACTGTGGGGGAAACCGGAGCACCCGGAGGAAACCCACGCGGACACGGGGAGAACATGCAAACTCCGCACAGAAAGGCCCTCGCCGGCCCCGGGGCTCGAACCCAGGACCTTCTTGCTGTGAGGCGACAGCGCTAACCACTACACCACCGTGCCGCCGCGGCTCAAATTGGCTTACAAAATTATTGGCTGGCGGCGGCTCAAATTCTAAATGGCGGTTTTAGCGGCGCCTGGCGGCGGCTTCGGGGTCTAGTACACAGGGTTTCCACCGGGTGCTCCGGTTTCCCCCACAGTCCAAAGACATGCAGGTTAGGTTAACTGGTGACTCTAAATTGACCGTAGGTGTGAATGTGAGTGTGAATGGTTGTTTGTCTCTGTGTCTGTCGCTGCGATAACCTGGCAACTTGTCCAGGGTGTACCCCGCCTCTTGCCCATAGTCAGCTGGGATAGGCTCCAGCTTGCCTGCGACCCTGTAGGACAGGATAAGTGGCTACAGATAATGGATGGATGGATGTTGTACACAGAGCAACCAATCACAATACACCTTATACAGTGGGTGGAACTGAGATGTGTTTAAACTACTGACATGGTAAAATAATTTTTTGAAGGTTAATGGTTAGTTGTTGTATACATTAGAATAATGCAATGTACACAATTAAGATTAATTATATAGCTAGATAGAATAAGATTAATTATAAACTTGTGTATAACCATGTATAAAACATATTAAAATCCACATTCAAATGAAATTATTTGCTTATACCCTAATCTTATATTAAGGTGACTCCAAGATAATCACATACACACACTGCCATGGAAACACTCTCATACCACACAAACTGCTCAGTGTGCTGATCGCCACATGTTGATCCCATTTTCATCATAACCCCATCATATTTCTTTATTAACATATATGCTCTTTGTCAGTGAACTGCTTTTTAATGCTCATGACTATACGTAATTTAGCACAATATATAATAATTCACCATTTGAAACCATTTGAAACTTAGTGAAGAGCCATTTTGGAAAACTACATGCAGTACTGTGTATAAAACATATTGTATGGCATTTGTTTTAAGAAGAAAGGCACCTCAGCCCAAGGCTGCCCCACGTCAACCTAACTGCATGTCTTTGGATTGTGGGGGGAAACCAGAGCACACCCACATGGGGAGAACATACCAACTCCACACAGAAAGGCCCTCGCCGGCCACTGGGTTCGAACCCAGAACTTTCTTGCTGTGAGACAACCATGCTAACCACTTACCCACCATGCAGCCAATATTACAATATAAAACCAGTGCATAGAGTTTGGTTATGGGCATATGTTTGTGACCAGGTAGATTTTTGTCATTTCCCCATATTGTTTAGAAACATTCCTACAACACTGCTTAAATACTTCTAGTTGCTGAAATGTTAACAATAATATTTCCATAATGTTAATTTTTGTCTGACCAGAAACTTTGTGTAACATTATAAGAATATTGTGAAGCAAACCATTATTACGGGTGTTTTTAAGGGCATTGTAGGAATATGTTTTATTTTTCTGGAATATTAAATTCTATTATACAACAGCACAGTTACATTGTTGAATGTGGTTGGTCAGAAAGTGAGGCTAATAACGATGTTCTGTAACAGTACATACCTGAAAGTAGAATTAATTAATAGATAAGAGAATAACTGCTTATAGCATAAGTGATAGGAGGAACTAAATTGTTTTGCGGTCATTCCACAACATTAAATGTAACGATAAAATGATAAAAATACAATATCAAGTCAAGTTTATTTGTATAGCGCTTTTAACAATAGACATTGTCGCAAAGCAGCTTTACAGAATTTGAATGACTTTAAACATGAGCTAATTTTATCCCTAATCTATCCCCAGTGAGCAAGTCTGTGACAATGGTGGCAAGGAAAAACTCTCTCAGATGACATGAGGAAGAAACCTTGAGAGGAACCAGACTCAAAAGGGAACCCATCCTCATTTGGGCAACAAGAGACAACATGACTATAACAGTTTTAACATGAAGTCAGTTTCGTTGATGTTATAAACTCTTCATTGAAGGAAACTGTTCATGACAACTGCAGTCCTAAAGTTAGCAAGTCAACTGTAGTCCTCAGCCATAAAAGCATTACTGTAAGAGTCCAGAGCGTCTTCCAAGTCTGACTTTCAACTGTCCTCATGGGGCCGTCCTCCACAGGAGCGATGTGATGAGACTCTGACCAGACATAGGGCATCAGGATGGATCAGGCAGGTCTGAGGAGCAGAAGAGGTCAGCATCTCGATCTCAGGATTGACATGTAACTCAGAGGGATAGACGGGGGGAGAGAAAACACAGGTTGTTAGGTATGCCCAATGTCACCTGAATAAGTAGAAACAGTATACATTTTGGGCGGCACGGTGGTGTAGTGGTTAGCGCTGTCGCCTCACAGCAAGAAGGTCCTGGGTTCGAGCCCCGGGGCCGGCGAGGGCCTTTCTGTGTGGAGTTTGCATGTTCTCCCCGTGTCCGCGTGGGTTTCCTCCGGGTGCTCCGGTTTCCCCCACAGTCCAAAGACATGCAGGTTAGGTTAACTGGTGACTCTAAATTGACCGTAGGTGTGAATGGTTGTCTGTGTCTATGTGTCAGCCCTGTGATGACCTGGCGACTTGTCCAGGGTGTACCCCGCCTTTCGCCCGTAGTCAGCTGGGATAGGCTCCAGCTTGCCTGCGACCCTGTAGAAGGATAAAGCGGCTAGAGATAATGAGATGAGATGAGTATACATTTTGCACTGAGTGCAAACAATATGTTATGCTTTGTCAAATAAGCAATTGCTAGCATTGGCAAATTGCTGTGGTATAAGAGGACATATTCTAACAAAGAATAAGTAAGAAATAAAACATGGCAGGGGCACTGCTTTCATAAAATAATCAAGTTTAGGGTGGTAATGTCACACCTGCACCTGTGAGCACTCAAGACTCCGTTTCCCACAGTTCACCTCCACCTACAAACATGGCCATCACAGACTACAGCACCCATCCTGCACCTCAGCACTCACAGTCTCACAAATTCTCATCAGTACCTGTTCACAGTTACAGCTCATGTATTTAAGGACTCACAGTTCACACCATCATTGTGAAGTAATCACTCAGTGTATCCTTGCCTGAGATTACCAAGCCTTCTAATTAGCGTGTGGATACTCTTGTTTTGACGTTTGTGTTTTTGGACTTTGCCTCTTGAGCTTGCCTTTGATAACCTGTTTTTGTCTTGCCTGACTATTGCCTTTTCTGACCCTGGTTTTTGCTGAATGTTTTGGATTTGTCTGCTATCTTTGCCTGCCTAAACTCTTTGCTGCTTTTACATCCATCTGTTGCCTGCTTTTCTGACAGGTAACAGTAACTCCTCTTGACATTAGGCCCCAGTTATGTTTTAATCCTTAATATCCCTTGTTAGAACCTGTGAAATACATAGCCAATGCTCTAATAACATGTGTGAGATAGACTAAGCAAACCTTTAGACTCCTGTTACACCAGCTGCTAACAAACAAAATCTTGATAAAATACAGTGTTGTGAGTAAGTGAGCATGTGTAAAAAGGATGAGAGATTTCATCCTGACTAAGAAAGTATTAGAGAGCTAAAGTGATGAAATGTGTCCTCTTTGTGACCTGTTGTAGGGCTTTTCCTGCTGTCATTGTGATAGCTGTTTTGGTTTCCACTGCATAACACTAGACCTTGTGCACTTTGCACTCAGTTACACATACACACACCCACTCATTACATCACCTATTTCCACTGTAGAAAGCAGATCTGAAATGTCTGCTTGCCTGAAAATAACCTACAGCTCTGGAAAAAATTAAGATACCACTTCAATTTTTTCTTAAATCAGTATCTCCATGTATGGCAGCCATTTCATTCCCACGTCTGTGCTGGAATTCCAACACAAGTACACATCATTTTACTTAATAAGGTACTGATTATGTGGTCACCTGAACCGAATCTTATTTAAAGAGGAAAAGTATAAAAACCACTGCTGTGGTCATCACTATCCTCTTGCAATAGGACCAGATGGGTTGACAAAAACAGTGCTAGTAGTACCTTAAATTTAATTGGAACACAAAAATAACTATTCATCATGCCAAAAGAGTTAAAAATATATTTTTTGAGTGAGAAAAAGAATGGTTCAATTCTAGCTTTACTGGCAGAGGGATCCATCCAGTGAGCATCAGGTTGCTTCCATCCTGAAAATTTCAAAGCCGGCAGTTCATAATAACAAGGTCTAGCAGCAGACATTGGGGACAGCAAAGTTACTGACTGGCAGAAGACAAAAATGACTCTCCACTGACCAGGATGATCGTCAACTCCTTTGAATGTCACTCAACAACTGTAGGGTGACATCAAGTGACCTACAAAAAGAATGGCAAATGGCAGCTGGGGCTAAGTGCATGACAATGGCAGTTCGAAACAGGCTCCTCTGGGCAGGGTTGAAGCCATGCAAAGCTATAAAAAAGCCCTTCATCAATGAGAAGCAAAGAAATGCCGGGCTGTGGTTTTCTTAAGATCATAAGGATTGGACTGTAGGACTGGAGTCAGGTCATCTTCTCTGAGGAGTTCAATTTTCAGCTTTTCCCCTCACCTGGTCGTCTAATGCTTGGACGGAAGCCTAGAGAGGCCTACAAGCCACAGTCTCTCGCACCCATTGTGAAATTTGATGGAGGATCAGTGATGATCTGGAGGTACTTCAGCAAGGCTGGAATGGGGCAGATTTTTGTTTGTGAAGGACACATGAATCAAGCCATGTACGGTACAAGGTTATCCTGGAAGAAAACTTGCTTCCTTCTGCTCTGACAATGTTCCCTAACTCTGAGGATTGGGTTTTCCAGCAGGACAATGCTCCATGCCACACAGCCACATCAATCAAGGTGTGGATGGAGGACCATAAGATAAAGACCCTGTCATGGCCAGCCCAATTTCCAGATCTGAACCCCATTGAAAACCTCTGGAATGTGATCAAGAGGAACATGGAGGGTCACAAGTCATCAAACAAAGCTGAGCTGATTGATTTTTTTCACCAGGCATGGCATAAAGTCACCCAAGAGCAACCTGAAAGACTGGTGGAAAGCATGCCAAGACGCATGAAAGCTGTGATTAAATATCAGGGTTATTCCACCAAATATTGATTTTTGAACTCATCATAAGGTCAAACATTAGTATTGGGCTGTTTAAAATTGAATATGATCTTAATTTCTATGCATTATTCAAGGTCTGAAAACACTTCATCTTTTTTGTTATTTTGACCAGTTGTCATTTTCTGCAATTAAATGCTCTAAGTGACAATATTTTTATGTGGAATTTGGGAATTTGGAATGTTGTCAGTAATTTATGTAATAAAACAAAATGTTCATGTTCCTCAAACACATACCTATAAATACTAAAACCAGAGAAACTGATAATTTTGCAGTAGTCTCTTAATTTTTTCCAGAGCTGTATATGTAGAACATTAACAATAAAATACATGCTCCATTTTGTCAGTCTGTAATGAATGTGACATGACGGTGAACTTTTCCGCTGCAGGTTTACACATTATGTGTGGGCATAACAGCTTTATTATCATATGAATTAAAAGGTTACCCTGTAAATGTTCACCATTTTAAGATAGTGAAGATAATATAAGACATGCTATTAAATGGCTTTGTCAATTTTGTTTATGTCATAACCTTGGGCTACCTGTTTGTGTGTGTGTGAGAGAGAGAGAGAGCAAATGAAAATATTCAGATCCCTGAAGTTGCCAGATAAACTCTGAACTCATCATCCAAACAGCTCTGTGTGAAGTTTCATCCAGCACCACGTGATGTGAATCATTCTTAGCTCACATGACAGCAGCATTTAGAAGCAAGCTATCCTACATCCACAACCTACTGGCCCCAATAAGTGTCTTTGTTTTCACAACCAATTAGCACGCTTATTCTAAGCTCTAAGAAAATGATGGAGAAGGCTATCACCTATTCATTAGCAGATTTAGACTCGTCTGTATGTTTACTCAAAAATAATTTGAGAGAAAGGATCTATTTGGGCGGCACGGTGGTGTAGTGGTTAGCGCTGTCGCCTCACAGCAAGAAGGTCCTGGGTTCGAGCCCCGTGGCCGGCGAGGGCCTTTCTGTGCGGAGTTTGCATGTTCTCCCCGTG
The DNA here is from genome assembly GCF_027579695.1 of Neoarius graeffei. NCBI lineage: Eukaryota > Metazoa > Chordata > Actinopteri > Siluriformes > Ariidae > Neoarius > Neoarius graeffei. The sequence continues at coordinate 61,867,071 of NC_083569.1, read as the reverse complement.
TCCACGTGGGTTTCCTCCGGGTGCTCCGGTTTCCCCCACAGTCCAAAGACATGCAGGTTAGGTTAACTGGTGACTCTAAATTGACCGTAGGTGTGAATGGTTGTCTGTGTCTATGTGTCAGGCCTGTGATGACCTGGCGACTTGTCCAGGGTGTACCCCACCTTTTGCCCGTAGTCAGCTGGGATAGGCTCCAGCTTGCCTGCGACCCTGTAGAACAGGATAAAGCGGCTAGAGATGATGAGATGAGATGAGATGAGGATCTATTTGATTCAGTATATATGCATACACAGATTAAAAAAAATACATTAATGTCTTTATCTTTATTGTCAGCTTAATGATAAGGGACAGAGTTAGTAGTGCTCTGAAACAAGATGCAGAAAAGCCCTAGTAGCCCCTGACCTTCATTAATCAGTCAAATTCTGCTCTGTTTTTAGACTGCAAATGTATGTAAATGTATTTGTAATTCAGGTGACCTGTATGGGATTCCTGGCAAAGTAGGGGATTCAGCACATCATGAACTGGGACCAGCATCTCTCCTCATGTCCACAGCCCTCCCATTTGATAAGGCACTACAGCATGCCCTCTCTGTGCCGTAAGTCCAGGATTTCACTGACAGTGTGACCGCTGTGACCTTATACTGGTCCATGAGCACCCCTTATGGCCCTATGACATACCTCAGGAAGGTCACCTTGTGCATATAAAACTCACACTTTTCTCTTTTTACATACAGCTGATGTTTGAGGGGCCTAGACAGTACCCTCTTGACATGCTGGATGTGTGTGACCTTGTCAGGAGAAAATATAAGGATGTCTTTGATGTAAGCAGTTATGAACCTTACCATTAAACAGTAGTAGTCAAAAATTTGGACACTCTTACTCATTCATAGTAATGAGTATGTCCAAACTTTTGACTGGTACTGTATCCTGCAATGTGTCACTGATAAGGCACTGAAAGACTGCTGGCTCTGAAGATGGCCCATATGGCATCATGCAATAGTCAAAGTGGCTAGAAGTGGTGCTGAATGCTGTCCAAAGTGGCTAGAAGTGGTGCTGAATCCACTTGTTCCCTTCCTGGATATACACCAAGTTTTACGCAGTTTGCAGGTCAAGTTTGTGGATTGTGGAACCTTGACATGATGTTTGTCCTTCGGGGTTGAAGCTGACCATGACTTCAATTTGGTGGGTGGTGGTTGTGGGTCCAGAGTTGACTGATGAGGCCAGTCTGGGCTTTGAAGGTAGGCCCCCATGTCAGGCATGAGTGGATAGGTGCTGTAGTGGGGGTGGAGATAGTTTGAGCCTTCCGCGCAGCTCGTTTCTTCTGGGCCTTGGGGATGCATTTCATCTCTGCTGCTCATGCACCTAGGAACCTTGACATAGGGCTGTGAGGAGTAGTGTGGAACCTGGTGCTGAGGACTGCTACAGTAAAAGCATAATTTCTGCTTTCTGCACCTTTTGGCATTTGATAACATTCAGCTTTATGTGGCCAAGTTGCATGGGTTCAGTGGCTTGGACTTCTGGGACTGACATGATGGTCACTCTCACAACCTGTTCTTGGGTAAGGCATGAAACTGAATGGACATGTTAAGGAGTTGAGGCTTGTCTGGTCATTGCGGCCTGCCAGTTTGGTGAACAACTCTGCGCTGAGCTCTTTCCTATGTGGTCTTGAGTGGCAGCTTGCTCCAGCTGCAATCTGCTGCTAATGTGTGAAACCAAAGTGCAGCAATGATCTGAATGCCTTTCTTCAGGATGAGGAACTGTACTCCAATCTCCTTGTACTCAGGAAAATGATTGAACACTCTTACCCCTTTCTGACCAACAGGGAACAGGTTCTTGAACTAGTTCCATTCAGGATTCTTTGAACTTTGACCCAGCTAGCCAACCAGCCCATGTTTTCACCAGTTTTGAGCGGAACAGTTGTAATCAAGGATTAATTATGAATGGAGGGAATGCACAAAGCACAAGGGGAGCAAACAGTTGTAGCAAGATGGCAGAGCAAATTGATTTCCTGTAACCTTTTGTTCTGTTATTTGTTTTCAGTCCATTTTTTTCTGAAGATGTATCCTTTTCCGTTGCCTTCCCCCTTGCTGTGCTCCGCATCCTCTCCAAACTAATGACATGTCCACTGATATCGTCATGTTTCATGCTGGAAAACCCAGCTATATTTTGGTTCCAGCTGTGAACCAACTTTTCATGTTCTGAACCAATTTATTTTTGGTCAAAATGCCCTGAAGGGTTCAAAATTTGGTGTGCGAACAAGAACGGAACCCATTCCCTGTTCTTCAAAAAGGGGTGTCTTTTGAAATGCTGTAAGAAGGGTTCAGAGGACATGATGTGCTCTCCTCCTTGGGTCCAAATGGCTTTGGTCCATGTTAGTACCCTGCTGGTGAGCAGATTGAAGAACTGGGAGATTTTGGTATACTCCAAACCCTTTCATGACCAGTGAAGTAGAGTGGACATTGTAGCATGAAACCTTTGCAGCCAGCCAGATTGTCAGCATATTCTCTGGATGGGCAATAAGTACAGAAGCAGATGGAGAGATTGCTGCCAATGAAGCCAGTGTAGCTGGAATGGTGGCTGGGAGCTGTGTTTGCTGCTCGTGGAGCACGTTAACTGCTGCTGCTGCTCTCTGATGAAGCGGCCCAGTAGTTTGGTTGTGTAATGGATTCCAGGTATAAGTGATCAGTCAGCAGGTGAATGTGAATATGAGAGTCTGTGATGGCTGTGTGTTGTAGTTTTCAGTGGCCATTTTTATAGGCTGTGTTGTGTTCTAGGAACTGTAGTTTGACACTAATTCTGGCACTGACATGACATAGCAAAAACAAAATAAATGGTCTTACTGTTCCATTATTTTTGGAGGGGAATGCATATTCCTAAATTTAGTAAATTAATTAATAATTAAAGTCCATAATCTCTCTGTGCTCATTTGAAAAATATTTTTATGAAGTGGAGAGCATAACCATCTCTACCCCAATCCTACACCAACTAGCAGTTGTGGCAGATGTTTCATAAGAAAATGTTCCAAAGCCTTATATCCTGTTTGCATGTTTTCAATTACCAGATAAATAAATATATTATTTGCTCATGTCCCAAGCACAATGGATCAGCAAATGTGTTGGACCTTTTCCAATCTGATTGTTTCTTAAACTGATGCAAGATGTGCTCCATATCTCTATGCCTTCATGAAGGTCTATGATTGTAAATAAGCCTACACAGTGAGACTGCTATTGCATGGCAGGATATGCCATCTCTGTCTGAGTGTGTGAATCGAATGTCTGTCTAATGCCTATGTAGCTCTTGAAGATCTACAGATAGATTTTGCATCATCAACAGTAAATCTTTTGTAGACTGTAGACCATATGTGGAGGAATAAATGGAGAGGACTAAGTGAAAGAGAGGAGTGACAGAGGGAAAGTTTTGTAAAGAATGTTGAGCTGATCTGTAAGTAATTTGGCGGTGGTGCTGGTTTGGTTTATTCATGTCTGTCCGAGCCCTAAGGGGGTTTACATCCAGTCAAGCCACTGTGAGGGAGAGCTGAGAGGAGGGATTTCTCAGAACTGAGAAGTAACTAGGGACTAGGAAAGCAAGGGAGGGGTAAAGAGTGAGTGAGAGAGAGAGAGAGAGAGAGAGAGAGAGAGAGAGAATTCATAATACATACATCCATATCTGTATATTTATATACATGTATCACTGTGTAGGCTTATTTACAATCATATAAATATAGGCTTCTGGATTACAAAGAGTCAATAATACTTCATTGATACTCGTGAACCCAAACAATAATTTTTCTTTTCCCACTGCTGTTGATTGATGATTGATGAGCTTTGGACTTGTGTTTTTCCTCACACTTTGTAACATTAAAAAAAAAGTTGAAATGATATTGAAATTATTGTCAAATGTGCCTCAAATTAAAACCAGACACACAGAGAAGAGAAGAAAGAGATTATGATTTTGTTTACTTAGATAGCACCTGGAAAACACAACCATTTTCCTGATATTCATATCATTTCATATGAATAAAGGTCATATGGTGTTCAGTGTATTCTCTCTCTTTCTTGTACAAGGTTACATTACAGTGGCAGCTGGTGAATACAGTACCAGTCAAAAGTTTGGACACCCCTACTCATTCATAGTTTTTTCAGTATTTTGACTATTTTCTACACTGTAGAACAATACTGAAGACATCAAAACTATGAAATAACACATGGAACATATATGGAATTATGTGGTAACCAAAAAAGCGTTAAAAAACAAAATACATCTCATATTTTAATTTCTTCAGAGTAGCCACCATTTACTTTGATGACAGCTTTGCACACTATTGACATGATCTTAACCAGATAATACCAGTCAAAAACCTTATTTTGCTGGTGTGTGTGTGTGTGTGTGTATATATATATATATATATATATATATATATATATATATATATATATATATATATAGTCTGCAGCGGTGGCATAAATGGCCTGGCTGAGTTGCCATGGAATGTCTGGCCTCGTGAGCTCCCGTATATTATTCTCCTCTCCTAACAAAGCACCTTGCACAGTAAGGTAAGCCAAATGATGTCGTGCCCCCATTGTGTTGTCACAGACCTGATGCCAAGTGGTGCACAAAAGTGCCACAGACCTGAGTGGCTCTTCTGCATGCCATCTGGTGGTGTGCCATTGACCCTGTTGGGTTCATCTGCCACATTGCACTGAAAAGCGCCCCGCTGCCAGTACCTTATTGGTGATGTACTATTTAACCCATAGGTGGAACACAGGCAGGTGCTACCACTCTTGGTCAGAGCGGACCTGGGAGCAATGGGGATTAAAGGGTAACTCCACTTTCCCCAATACTCAAGTCCTCCCGGACCTGAGACTCACAACCAGTTACAGTTTAAAGTCATACCCAGGACTAAAAGAATAGAATGGAATAAAAAAATAAAATTGTAATTGTGTAGCATTAAAATTATGTATCTCTCATTCACAGGGTTTGGGAATCTAAGCCTAATTTTACTGTACCAAGATGGCTAAAAAGTTTTTTTTTTTTATTTTTTTATTTTTTACTCCCTGACTTTTAATTTTTGGCATTGGGCATCTTGGACATTGGTCTGTCCTTTTGGTTAATTTTCATTCTCTGTCATTTATGAGGTTCTGCCCCTTTGAGAGGTCTACCAATCAGGATAAGGAGAAGCCATGCATGGAAACTGGATAAGTGAACTGTGGAAACACATCTACTGATGCAACTGGACACATCATCAGTGATGTTCCTGGAATCATTGGGTGTTTCGGGTCTTTCAACATCATACACCCTCATCCAGATGACCCAGCCGGGGCTGATCAGACCCCAGCTTGTGTCCAGATGGCATGCTAGCTACCACGACTCCATGGTTCTCCTCTCTTGAGCCACAGCCATCTTGAGGCCCTCTCTGCCGCTTCAGTGGTATTGCGGATGGCTCTCCTCTTCTGCTGTCCGACGATGCCTAAACACCCCAGTGCGCTGGGCAAGGACCGGGCCGCAAAGCCTCTGCAGCCTACCTCAATTGGAAGGCACTTTGCCCTCCATCCTGACATACTCTCCAATAAACATTGAGCATTTTTTCTGCTCAAAATGCAACTGCTTACACATTTCTATTGATGCCCAAATAACTCAAAATGATGCTTTTTACAGCCTGTTGTCCATTGAAACTTAATCCTTCATCCTATTAAAACAGCAATCACAGGAACACCTAAAGGCTGGTTTATACTTCTGCGTAAAATCTATGCCATAGTTACAGCATAGGCATGGCATAACCATGCACCCTATGCTGTAACCTGAAGCGCACTTCCCCAGAAATATAACTACATATATACTACAGACCGGAACAACTACGACTGATCCACTTGGTACTTGTCTGTACCAAGCGTGTACAAGCCTGTACATGTGACAGCACTACATATCTAGATTCCTTTACTTTAATATTATACTATAGTGTGTTTATCATAATTTGCACTTAGATTTTATTCATGTGGTCACTACATATGGTGTCTCATTATAGCTAATTTTGCCAGAATGACTTGTATTTTACTGTTACCATTTTAAAACAGCTTTATTATGCAACTATCAGTAACCTCTTTAGCATTTGGAAATTTTCCAGAACCTAAGTACAGTTAAAATAAACACATGGTTAAGGTCTGTGGTTAGAGTTAGGTTTGCTGTATTTTTGACTAAAAGCCCTTTCATCCTTTCATTTTCATCTAAAAACCATTAATCATATGTTGAGCATACAATAAGGAAATAATTATAGCCATGGTAAAATTTTATTCGGTTTATGTGGTACAGGATTCAAAGAAATATGCCAAACACTCATTTCTGATTCAGACATCATGAGCACAAATCTAAAGGGTGGAGAGTTTAAACATGATATTGTTCATAACTGTCACAGTTGTCAAATAAAATGATTAATTGCTGTGACAAGGTGTTAAAAAGCTCTTAAGTTCTGAGATCCATGATGTCACTTGTGCAGTTGTCATTATTTAGGAGGACCTCAAGACACAAAAATGATTTGAACTTTACATCATTGACATTTAATGGGGCCTTTAAACATCATGTTTGTAGGGTATGAAAATATAAATTGACATTCTCTATGATGAGAGGTGGTTATAAGGACACAGCACTGTCTCGCCTTTATGATGTAATTGATGATGCTGAAGATAACAGTGACCGATGATGTCATGGCTGTGATGGCTTAGACTCTTACAGATTCATGATTAAATTGCATAGCCACCCAGGCACACATAGAGACAGAAAGAATGAAATAAAGAGCAATGGGGAAAAAACCCCCACAAGAATATTTTCCAAGTGAATTTATAGACATAGTATTTTACACAGCCAGGAGACGAAAGCAAATGAAAGAAAGTGTGTGGGTCAGGTGTTCTTCGAAGGCAGCGGAAACCTTCCTGGCCCAGAGAGACGTTCACTTAAAGGTTGTGAAATATGGTGGTGGGGTCAGGGAGGGGGTGCGGACTCGGGTCAGCAGAATCAGACTGACCCTAAACACACTCAATTACTCGTATTACCACGAACATCAACCTCCTCTCTCTGCCTGCTCTCACTTTAACTCCACACCAAGTCCATGCTTCTCCCCTCACCTAGTTTAAAAAAAAAACATTCTAAATCTCAGGGTTTTTTTTCAGTGTACTGCTTCACTGCTTTAATACTGAAACTTTTTTCAGCCACATTTTTGCTGGACCATGCAGATGGTTATGGTTGAGTCAATAATAATAATAATAATAATAATAATAATAATAATAACCACCACCATCATCATCGTCTTTATATAATACTTTGTATGTAACACCTCAAAGCTTTATCTGAAAAAGTAACTATTTAAAATATTGGGACTTCTTCTATTCTCATACACACAGCACATCCACGCACCCACCAACCAACACGCACATATTTTTGTGATGATCTTCCACTGACATAGTGATTAATGCAGTTAATTAGCCTACACCTAAATCTAACTCAAATCTTAATATCAATAATCAAAAGGAAATATGCTGGAAATGAAACATGAATTATAAAGAGGAAGGAAACAAGAGGTTTTTTTTAAATCTTTATTTCAAAATAAAACTGTAGTTTTGTAAAAACTACTAAACAAAAACAGTGTTCCTCATGAGTACCAGCCAAATGTCTACACACATTCTAAACACATTGGGGATATTTGGTCCCCACAGGAAATCTGTGTTTAACCTTACAAGCAATGTGGGATTAAGTAAACCCACTGCTAACCCCCATCATGGACAGATAAATCCTATTCTCACCTCCTCTAGCTAGTGACGCACCACCTTTTGTTCATCTACACATCTAAGTTCTGCTTTTAAACCTTCATATTATTCTGCTTCAATGGGGAGGGGTTACTAGTCCAGGTCCTGTGGATGTTTGAGGGGATTTGGGCATGGGTCTTTTCCAACACCCTGGCCTCAAGCCCAGCGTTGTCTTACAGGACTGCCTGAGCAAGGCATACATGCTAGTCCCATATGCTAACAATGAACAATAAGAAATCCTGTGGTTGTCATTAAATAGGCATATGGCTGTGTGCAACACACACACACACACACACACACACACACACACACATGGCGAGGAGTTATGCTGGACAAGCTGTAGTGGAGTGTGCTAATACAGTTCACTGCAATCTGCTGACGTGAATTTCCGATTTTGAACTTTGTTTCCACAATGAAGGAACATAAAGAATTATGACTGAAATCCACCCTGCTGCACATTGCAGCTGCTATTTTCTTTTTCTGTTTATCATTTGAAACATAAGATCTGCTTGGGAATTATTATTTCACTGTAATGACTACATTCCGCCTATAGGGGTAGTATTGCAATTAGATGGAAAGGAGTACAATTGGATCATATATTCACATGAATTTTGAGAAATAATTAAGAAACAAGAAGACTGGTTTCTTATAATCTTGTTTTTTTTTTAATCAACTGCTTAATCAAAGGGGAACTTAACCTCAACTATTTTGTTGCTCTCAGTGTGTTCGCTGATGCCGTAAGTAGCAAAGGAATAAAAAGTATGATCTAGTGCCATAGCTGAACTTTGTATCCAAAAGGAGAAAACATTAAGCTAATTCTCTCAACGTTGACCTTTTCTTCTTTTCATGACCTTTTGTCAGCTTTGTGGCACCACTTATGATGCCTTGGGTAAGTTTGTTTTGCTGCCCTCCTTTCAACCTCTCCTCCTCTGTCCTTTCTTTTTCACTCTCTTGTTCTCTGGCCAAATGTGCCTCTGCGTTTCCTCTTCCACCTTTGTTTACATTCCCTCTGTTTTTCTTTTCAACAGGAAAACAATAATAATGTTCAGACAGCACATGCTTATGTGTATGTTTATGTGTGTGTGAAAAACTGCCAAACCTACAACATGCTCTTGGTGACTGGAGGGGTGTTACATACCCTTGTGACCTTCCTGAACCCTAAACATGGTAAGCAAAACCAATAATGGGGTCCAGTTGTAGAATGCCACTTGTTAGATTTTTTTCCCTGAAATATTTATCTCAGTCCATTCAAGAAGGATGGGGATGGGTTAGCACCATCGCACTTAGTATTGCAGAGTTAACACATGGACATCACACATCTCCTGCTGAGCCACGGAAACTCAGAGGCTGATACTGTGCAGCCAGAAAAAAAAAAAATACATTCAAGAAACTCTTTCTCGCTTTCTGTCAGTATGATACAGAGAAGCAACAGAGACAAAAAGCAGCGAACACAGAAGCTGCTACCCTGAAATTTGGAAAAGTCATTACATTTAAGCTAAGCTTTAGAATTTATCTCCACAGTGTGTTTTATGTACATCAGTTCACCAGTATCAAGAACCTCAGATAATGAAAACTACTTGCCTATTTCCTGTCTCTTTGTCTGTGGAAATAATGGCAAGAATAGTCACTCTGCATTCTCTTTCATAAGTGCCACACAAATGGGTTCTGAAGAAATATGTAACTGAGCATAAACTTTACGAATATAACAGATCTTCAATTTGACACAGCATGAAGAAGTTCGCAAACACAAACTTTCACACAAATATACTCAGTGAGTTATCAGCCATAAGCGTAGTTCACTCTAAACTAATGAAAAACATGTGTGAAGTATATGTTTTCCCTATAAAACATATGGTTTGTATCGTCATACTTTGAAATTTTAGGCCTTATTACAGAAGAGAATCTCTATAAGCATAGGGATAGCCATTTCAAACACTGCAAGATGGGAGGTGGTTTCAGTAGCCATTAACTCAGCATTTGGACATGGTGTAATTATCCTGGAAAACACAGAATGGCTCATTTTGTTATTCTTTTGATCTCTATTTCTATTAGGTGAATTTCTTCTCATGTATGGTCAGCTGATATAAACAGTGAAAATAATCTCGATTTGTTAACCTTTGTTTTGTCACTGTCCTATTGAATCAAACTTGATCTCAAATGTCCCAGTAATGCACCAGAAATCAAGACTTCTCTGCTCATTTTAACTGAGCAATTAAACATTGCAGTTCAAGGTGAAAAACAATCTCATTTTCATTTGCTTTTCCAGGTCAGGGTCACAGTGGGAACAAGCTAAGAAAGTTGGCTCAGACTTCTCTATTTGCAGCCACAAATTCAAACTCCCCCAACGGGATCCTCAGATGTTTCTAACCAACTGTAGGATATGATTTCTCCAGCAAATTCTAGGTTTGCCCCACAATCTGTATCCAGTGAAATGCCTGATATAGCGCTAGCAAAAGCTGACCAGGGGCAGCCATCTTACCCACAGTTTGTCAACACAGATGAGTAATGGACTGTAGACTGACCGGTAAATAGACTTTTGTCAGAAAACGGATCTCCTGCTTCACTACCATAAACCAGCCAAGGTAGTTATAGAGATACTCCTCCATCAGGGGTAATATCTCAACTATCACTTGAAGGGAGCATTCCACTCTTTTCTGGGAGAGAACTAAAGCCTGAGACTTGATGTTGATTTTCATCCCATACGCTTTTAAAATGCTCAGCAGTGAAATGGTCAAGTGCATGTTGGAGGTTCATTTTGAATTGTCCCAAACAACAACATCATGTCCAAATAATAGACAAGCTACCTCAAGCCTCTCATACTGTAAACCTCTCCAACTTTGGCCACATCTTCATATCCTGTCCATGAAAACCACGATCAGAAGTGGAGGCAAGACACACCCATAGTGGAATCTTACACTCTCTAGTGACCCAGCTACCCCATACTTTTGCAGTATCTCCCACAACAAATGCCAAGGTAGAATTATACACCTTCTCAAAATCCACAAAAACATGTAAAGTGGATTAGCGTGCTCTCATGACTCTACCCAAAACTGTGCAAGAGCAAAGATCTGGTCCACTTTTCCACAGTCTGGAAAGAACATGCAGTGTTACTCCTAAACTAGGTTGAACTATCAGATAGAGTCTCCTCATCAGCATCCTGGCATAAAATTTCCCCAGAACACTGAGGAGTGATTCCTCTATAATTAGAACACAACAACCCCCCACCCCACCCTTTTTCTAAATAGGGACCACCATTTGCCAGTCAAAAAACAAAACAAAAAAACAAAAAACAAAACAAAGCAACCCCCCCAAACCAAAAACAAAACACTACCCAAGAACTCCATGCAATGTTAAAGAAGCATGTTTATTTATTTATTTATATTTATTTATGTACCACATTTAATATAGCACTCTTTTCATACAGTAAGCAAGTTTAAAAGTGCTTAACAATAAAATGTATGTAGAAACACTGAATTAAACAAAACAAAAAAACCCAGAATACCAATTAAAATCATAATGTATAAAACAGGTGGCACGGTGGTGTAGTGGTTAGCACTGTCGCCTCACAGCAAGAAGGTTCTGGGTTTGAGCCCAGTGACCGACAGGGGCCTTTCTGTGTGGAGTTTGCATGTTCTCCCTGTGTCCGCGTGGGTTTCCTTCGGGTGCTCCGGTTTCCCCCACAGTCCAAAGACATGCAGGTTAGGTTAACTGGTGACTCTAAATTGACCGTAGGTGCGAATGTGAGTGTGAATGGTTGTCTGTGTCTATGTGTGTCAGCCCTGTGATGACCTGGCAACTTGTCCAGGGTGTACCCCACCTTTCGCCCATAGTCAGCTGGGATAGGCTCCAGCTTGCCCGTGACCCTGCACAGGATAAGTGGCTATGGATAATATATGGATGTATAAAACATAGTCTATAATTAATATTAAAACCTGACTAGATTATATTCAGACACTATCATAATATAATGTAAACAAGTGGGTTTGAAGAGAACGCTTAAAAATGTCAATTGATCCTGAGTCTCTTATATGGCATGGAAGATTGTTCCAAAGATGTTCCAATGTTCTCTGATCTGAGTGATCTACTGGGCTCGTATACAGTAAGCATATATGTTCACCACAAAACCCTGACCTTTCTGTCTGAATCTCACTATTGTGAAGGCTACTAATTGCCATAGTAACCTCAGCCCAAAAAATGGAACAAAACACCAGATATTTCTGGCATTGCCTCCTGACCCATGTTCGCTGCATGTCCACTGGATTAAGGAGTTCCAAAGTGCTTCTTTCACCACTCAACAGTATTTCTGGGCTATGTTACTGGGGGCTTAACATTCCCAACAGAGACACAGTTGGTGAAAAGATCTGAGGAGAGAAGTCAGACAAAGAGTGATACTAAAAACTCAACAAAAAGTACAAAAAAGGGCAAGTGCAACCTTAATGGAAGTGCATGCTTAATGGAAAGTGCATGCTTAATGGAAACCCCAGGGTTAGGGTTATTGGAACCCACTTCAAGAGAGAAGTCTAGGGGTGGTATCCACAAGACAGTAAAATTGGAGTCAGTAGCAGCATGCCATCTTGTGGGCTCACCACCTGCAAGATGAATGGTGGGGATCAGGTGCATTGCCAGTCAGGCAGCAGCCAAGTAATGTATAATCTTAGACAGACTGGACCTTTGCTGTGGGATTTGGCTTATTGAATAATATCCATTAAGTATAACAATAATAAAGCTGGGCATTAATAGGCATCTACTCTTATTTTGTCCAATGGTACCACCCAATTCCTGCTAATGTAATATAAGACATAGACTGGTCCATGTGTTTTTATATTCAGGTAGTTGGGTCTTTGATCCATAAACAACCAATTACTCTGTATCTTATAAAAGATGCAGTAGAGAATAACACTTATTAAGCCATTATGAGTCACTTCAGACTGAAAATAGCCAAACGATGCAGTGAATACTGAATGGCAAAACAAGATGCTTATTTTAGTTGTTTATATATATATATATATATATATATATATATATATATATATATATATATATATATATATATATATCTTGTAAGTTACAAGGGAAATATTAACACTGTATTTATGAATTGTTTGTAGTCTGATTCTGAAGAAGGTTCTTCAGAACATATTGGCAACAATTTATTTCAGTTAATGATTAATTCACAAGGGCTATTCTTTGTTTAAGTAGTATGAATTCCATCCCTTGTCAATGATTCAAGCTCCAGAACAGTCTTTTTATTGTCTAAATAAGTAAATGTATTTATTATCTTCAATATTTTTTGTAATCTTAAATCACCAACTTCACCATCCTAGAATGGTGTGATATTCAAAGTCTGGAACAGTGCCGTTTATATGTCTGACTTTGAATGTCATCAGGAAAACTGCTTGAAGCCTTTTTTAAAAATCCTACCTGAGTATATTTCTGTCCTGACTCTTTGTACAATCTACACTGTAATACATCTATGTATACCTATGTATTGATGATATTAAAACAACAACAACAATAAATACAGTTGATCAGAATGGCAACGCTAAGCTTTTGGATAAATGGGAACAATGTATTACAAAGAGATCTTGTGCAGGTGTCGGAGAGAGAGGTGGTAACATGCTTTGTGTTGGCTTTGGGCATGGGGAATGTAAAATGAGATGGAGCTGGTATCTCAGGACAGAAGTATATGCTGTAGTTATAGTGGCTAACCTTGATAGCAGTCCCTCTGTGCAGCCTGATTAGATGCAGGGAAAGATGCATTCATTAGCATATTCCCAGTCTAGTCCATCCACTTTAGAGCAACCCTCTCTATCTGACCCTCAGTTCACCTCTGTCAGTTTGCCTCATTCTCTTTTTTAATTTTTTAATTTTTTATTATTATTTTTTTTTACCAACTTTATTGGACTGTTACAAAATAAACATAAAAAAAAGAAATAAACATAAAAATAAACATAATAAAGTAAGTCAGCCCAAAGGGGAGAACGTGAACGGGCGACCCATGCAAGGCGTTTCCCCGAAGGTATAAAAGAGAAAAATCATACAATTAAAATTAGACTAAATTGATTTGTGGCAACTGAGCAAAGTTTCTATTGCCACCTAATCGAATATACATGTGCATGCACACAGTGGAATGAAACATTGTGCCTCAGCTGCAATAATTAACATAGTTCAGTCCAGTCCAGTATAGTTAACTCCAGTCAAGTCTCACTGAGTTAAGTCAAATCCAGTCTTGGTCAAGTCAAGTCAATTCAAACATTTCAAGTTGTCTTTTGTGTCCTTCCTGTCATCATAGACAAATGTAATGTTATTTTAGAAATATCATTCCCCCAAAATCAAAGTGCCACAATTCATGTCAGACAATGTTATGCAGTAAACAAACTAAAAAGTAAACAATACACACTAAAACAAGCTCTATTACAGAGTAGTATAGATAGTATAAATACTGCTAATCATCCTGAATAAGAGTGGAACATGTAAAGTGACTTGTGCATGGGGATTTGTGTATGATCCCTCTCTTGTAAAGTGACTGAACTGTGTCTCTTTCACTCTGTGTATTCAAAGCATGTATTTATTAAATTTGGTTTGTGTTTATTGGATCGGATTCATATCACACTGCTCTGCAATAATTCTTCTGAGATCCTCAGCTCAGCAACTTTTGATCCCTGTGGGTTATGTGCTCTCTTTTGCACCTCCACACACTAATCCCACTTCTCACATTTCTATCATATTTAGCATAATTATAGAGCAGATATAATGCTCAAGACTGCTAAAAACTCAAGAATTGATCTATTATTGACATAGACATATTCTTGACATAGACATATTTGGATTTGAGTGGATTTGCATTTTCTGTATCTGAAACATTATAATGTAAAATGTGTTCTTTTTTTGCAGCATCAAATAATGTATTTCTAGAAATATTTTGTTTTGAGGGATCATGATAGCACAATGGCAGAATGTCTGGTGCCATTACCTTTGTGCTCTACAGCATTGATACTAATAGTTAAGAGTCAAGTTTGGAAAAATATTGGCATGTCAGGGGCCAGTGGGCCAAGTGGTAATAGTAATTACTTTGTAAATAATAATAATAATAATAATAATAATAATAATAATAATAACTTTGTAACTTTCTGTTCTTTTGGTCTGCTTTATTAACCATTAAGTTCAAGATAATTTTTTGAACACATGTAATGAGCTACTCAGACTGCATATACAATACCATGCAGTAGTCTTAGGCAACAATTTTTTCCCTTTCATAACTTTTGTCTTAGGTGTTTTATGTCTTCTGCATTAATGTGTCAGCAGAAAAGAGAAAACCTTTGTTTTTCAAACATTAATTTTCCATTAAAAATAGATGAAAAAAAGCTTAAATGACTTCAAAGTGTCCAGGAGATCTGTGGTAGGTTCTCCATGATGCTTAAGGTTCTCAGTTGATTTGCTTATAAAACTGCATGTGTGCACAACTGTACACCAAATATTGACATGCTTTTTGTTAACTGTTAACTTCTCTTTATAGTCCAGTGTCATATGTAGAAATGTTTTATTTAATTATTTTTTTGCAGACATCTTTGCATTACAAAATTTCTATGTGCTTAAGAATTTTGCATGGTACTGTGCAAAAAAAAAAAAAAAAAATGTTATGCAATCTCAGGAATGGATCATGACCAACTGAAATGCATTCACAAGCCAGCCCTGTCAGTATGATGGGTAACAAATGACCAGGTTTGGCTTTTGGGAAGCTAGAGCAAGACATGATCCATTCAAAGTGACACTTCCGTGTATAAATTAGTCATCAACATGTATGCGTCACAATATTCTTTACTGTTTATGCTTTGTTAGGTAATAGAGTTTTAATAGGTTTAATGCTTTTTGCAATATTTTGCATATAAAAGTTTTACTGCATGGATAAATCTTGTATATCACACACCAAGAAAAACACTGGAGTGCTCTCCAAGGTGCTGATCTCTCTCACATCAGCTACTATCGCTATTAAACACATTCATCTATGTGACACATTTCACAGAGTTTTTATGGACCAAATGTGCACTACTGTTATACTGACTAAATATCACTTAATTTTTTGAACAAGGAAATCATATGCCACTAGAAGTTATATATATATATATATATATATATATATATATATATATATATATATATATATATATATATATATATATATACACGTATATATGAAGCACATTTTGAGCACACAGAGGCATTCATATGTAGATGTTTATATGTAATGTGTAGTTATGCTTTTAAAAACTGTGCCAGCACCAGCTGTTTGTCACTGATTGAAAAAGTTTTTTGCTGAGTCTCAATGCTGTGTGTTATGACTGCAAGACTTTGGCAGACATCTTGAAGCATGTAGGTGTAATATGGACACTTTGCTTTTAATGTTCCCTTGCACCATTTAGCACAAGTGAGAATCCTGCCACACACACCCTTCCTCATGCTCCCTGACAGATTATTCTTCCCCTTTTTCTCCCTTTTCCTTAAACTGTTTGCACAGCTGTATGAAACGTGTGTAGTCTGCTGACACTGCCACTGCGCTTTCTGAAAGACAGAGAAAAGGAGAGAGAAAGAGAGAGAGAGAGAGAGAGAGAGAGAGTGACAATGAAGGGAATGAAGGCTGGAAAATAACAGAAAGAAAGCATGCTTAACAATTACTCCTTTGTTCGTGCTGAAGCCATGGTCTTGTTTCACAATAACAGAGATGTGATGGAGAGTAAGCATGTTTGCACTGGTGTTTGGAGCAGAGTGTAGAAAAGTGCTTAAGTCAACCTGGACAGGAAAGGGTTTCATCAATCAGCTTGCAACACTGATTAATGAGTTAAAATTTGTTTATGCATGTTTCTGGATCATACACACAGGATGTGTGTGAGTGGGTGAAGTGACTTTGTCTGCTTGTTTCTACACACCAACGTAAACGACATGAGTTTGTTTGCAGTTATATGAGAGTGCAGAAGAAAAATGCTTCAGTACCAGCACAGAGAGCCAGTGTTACTTCCCACCTATTCATAATCATTATACTGCTATAATTCATAATAATTATGACATTTCAGCTTGTCCTGCAGTCATTGCCTGAGTTTTGACTGGTTCCCACTCACTCAGCCCTGTGTGTGTATGTGTGTGTCTGTGTGTGTTTATGGCACTCACATTCCTAAATATAACCAAAACTCTTTATGGGTGTGGGTGGCCCTCTTCAGTCAAACTATACTTCCTCCCATGTTCAGGTTTTGTTTTCTGGCCTTGCAGTGAACATATCATTATAACCGCCACCATTACTGTTAACTGTAAAAACTGTCAGAATTTTCAGCCCAACCTTACAGTTGCACAAAAAGTTCTTGATATGGTACCAGAAAGGAGTCGCCAAGTCTGTACACACACACACACACACACACACACACACACACACACACACACACACACACACACACACACACACACACACGACCTTAATATTAACCTCAGTTACCAGAAGGAAATAATTTAGCTCTTTTAGTTTTTAAAATAAAAGGTGTAAAAACACCATATTTATATGAACTGGGTGATTGTAAGGACATTTGATTCTTTTTGGTCCTCACACAGTGCTAAATACATGTATATGTACATACACAGACACTATCTTTGTGAGGATCTTTCATTGACATAATTATTAATGATGCTATTGAACACTATACCTATACCTAAATCTAACCTTAACATTAACCTCAGTAAGCAAAAGGAAATGTTAAGACTCTTTTCGAGGTTTTTTTCCCTTTAAAAAAGCAGTTTTCTCACAAGGCTCAGCCAAATGTCCTCAAAATGTCAAAACTGTCAGATATCCCTATTCTTGTTGGGACATTCAGTTCTGAACAATATATAAAAAAAGGCCACACTTACTCAAACACACACTCAAATATGCAGTTCTGCTTTCATTTAACCACTCCTTTATCCACATTTGGAAATATTACACTCTTGTACAATGAAACATGGCACAAAATGCATATGCCACACATCATTCACTCAGACACACTCACATCTAGGTAAAGGATCTTCCCTGGTCATTTCCCTCTGAACTACAATGACTGTAAAGGATGTGGTCATGTATGGTATTTGAAAGTATATGTTGGAAAAGTGTGACTCTTTTTCACCCGTACCTGACTGGAGGTGAGTCACTATGCCCACCTCTGGCTGCTCCCTGTGAGAATGAATGCCTACGCTCTCACTTTCTCACAAATAAACACATATACACAAGCTGCAGGTTTTGGCATGTTTACCCATTCCATCCCAGTAAAATAATCACAGTACATGAGCATGGTAGCTGAGGGGAGAAGAGGAAGAAAACTGTGAAGTGACTGTTTGGCCTTCTAACCACACACACACACACACACACACACACACACACACACACACACACACACACACACACACACACACCAGCCAGCTTCTCAGACCTGGGCCTTGTTCAAGGTCACAACTGTCTTCCTTCCAGGAAGCTCTTTTTCTTCTTCTCTGTTGTTTTTATGAGCTTGTGTTTTCAGCACAGAGGGCAAAACCTCAACATAGCAAGGCTACTACATCATACTGCTGTAGCAGAGGTTTGAAATTAGACCCTGGGTTCAAACAGACACTGTGCAGAGCTGCCAGAAACTGATTTGAAATGAATTTAACTTATGTGGTATCAATAGTATGAAGTGGCATGTGGCTGACCAACCCAAACAATAGCTGGGTTTCTCATAAACAAATACTTACAAACACACATGAAAGCCAGAACCTCAGGGTCCAGTCAGCTTTAACACACATTGTGGAAGTACATCATTTTATTCAGACTACAATTCAGTAATCATGGGCTAAAACGTCAGGCAGTTAGCACTTTATAAACACTTGTGATTTCTCTTATTCACTCAGTAAATATTTTGCTGGTGGAAAGTGATGTTGATATTTGAACGAGAATAGGTTCTGGACACAGGTGGACCACTGGATAGACTGTGTCTCAAGTAAGATCTTGGGGGCATAATTATATACTGTCAGTATATGTGCACGTGTCAATACTCTGAGTGCCCTTGTTCTCGTGTGTGTGTGTGTGTTATGATGAGACCGAGAAGAAGAAGGGTAAAGTAACTGAAACTCAATGCCAAGATGTGCTCCATACTGAGCCAACCCACTTTGAGCCACTGTTGCTTATCCAAGTGACCTCATGCTGACTTTCTCTTTAAGGGTCATCTGTGGAAATGGTTAATGAGAGCCTAATGACCATGTAGTCAGGACAGATGTATTGAGTAGACCTACCAGGGGAATAGCTCAGAGAGCTGCTAGTTTTTCTTTCACATTGCACAGGGATTACAAGCAAGCTTGCACCTATTGATGTTACAAGTCATATTACTATTTTTGGAAAAAAAACGATTATGGATTTCTTAGAAGAGATTTTTTTGTAACTTCATAATGGAGCTTTGTTTTTCACGGAAATTCCAGTGTTACTTTCTTCAGAATTTTGTATTACTTTGTATTATGAAATGAAATGAACAGGCTGGACTGGAAATCATCTTGCTCCATATGTGTTTATGTATTGATGATGGAGGATTTAGGGTCAACTCGAGTTAGTTGGCAGCTGTGGCCTTTTCAGCTGATAGAAAATGAAAATTGAGCAGGAACCCTGTAATTGCACATTGGAAGCCTGTGGCCCTTGACAGAGTTTAGGTTGACTAAGATAAATTGCTGGAGCTCAGCAGTGAAAGCTGCCATGATGTCGCCTCTGGCTGCCTTTACACTGCTCCTGATAAAATAAATGGAATGATGTTACAGTGGTTATATATACACGGTGTGAAAATTTGGTCAAAGTACATATGAACCAACATACTGAATGTATACTGACTACTCAGTTTCCTGGCCTTGCTTTGTTTGTACAGACCATGTGTTTAGCCCCTTGCCTTCTCAAGCCACTGACACATTCATAGATTTTGGTATTGAGACAAGTGCTTCCTTTGTGATACCCTAAAATTTATTTCTAAGGAAGTAAGAAACATTCCTCCTCTACCCAATGTTTGTTTTAAAGTCTCAGTTACAAATACAGATGCCCAAGTATGGCAAAAGCAGAGGTGTATCCTTTAGGTTTTGCAATCTTAATGATATGTTAGTTTAGAGGACTGGAGAAACTACTAATGGTATCTGAATCCTGAACACTTGCTTTTGGGTAATACGCCAGGGAAGGGTAGCTCTGCCTGGATGTTTGGATACCTGTGGTAGGAAGTGAGCTCTGAAAGTGGTGGCAGATGCGCTAGAGGAGCTGGACAGGGATGGTACTGACAAGGGCACTAACACATGCAACTCCAGATACATGCCGTGAGAAAATAGCACTAAGTGAGAGGAACAATGAGAGAAAGGCTGACAGTGCAAGTGTATGAAATATGAAAAACAAACAAACAAACAAAGAAGAACAATCAGCATTGTTTAAGCGATACCTGCAAAACAAGGGTGTTGGTATTTCATTAAGAAATATGACCTTGTCATAGACAGTATAAGTCTTTGATTACTGACAAAAAAGCAGCTTTACAAGCTAACAAATGCACTTTCCCAGCTAAAAATCTCGTAAACAAAATCTGCTTGCTCTCTTTCTCCACTCCATTGGATTAAAAAAGGTTTTGTTCTTTGGCAATGCCACCTAACCTCAGCATGAGCTATGATGAATAAAACAATTTTATGAGTTTTCTGCTTGGTGTTAAGTCATTTCGCACTGTATTATTGAATTCTGCTGTTTGGAGTTTATGTATATGTTTCTTTTTTTTAATGATCTGTTGAATTAATTTCCCATGTGAGGGCAATAAAAAAGAAAACCTGGAAAAATTATGAATAATTTTTGTGCTCTTATTACATTCATGAGCAATGAACAATTATAGTACAAATAAAGTGCCATTATTTTACTTTCCTCATACCATGAAATTGCATTTTTGCATTTAGAGAGGATGGATTTACTGCCAAGTAGGATTTTACTGTAATATACATAGCAGTCCAGAGAAATAACAAGGAAGGTGTAAGAGATTTGAAATTGGCTTTCTGGCTATTGAATACAGTCAGTGGCAAACCAAGGACTTTGGGTGACATTACATGAGCCCACCACATGCTACTGCCTTCCAAATAACTATCATAATTACAACATTTCTAAATGCAACCAGCTGTAAATACATATATATCTACACCATGTGCACCTTTACATGCTATTAATTACATTGGACAGCATTCAAATCATAAATGCCTATAAACACCAAGCTTTAACAGTGCAATTCAGACCACATAAATTCAATAACTTATATGAACCTGCCATGCAAATAATTGTTTTACCAAATAAGTCTTTCACTTATTGCTTATATGAAAACTTGTCACATTCCTGGGTTTGAAATAAACATTTACATAACACCTTTAGCTATATACAGCTAATTTGCGCTGGCTTGTTTCTCACTGTAAGTGGTATATGCAGTCATTTGAGGGCCATACACTTTTTTTTTTTACTTTAATATTAAACTTTCAGAGCTCGTTGTGCAATTATGTGGATTCTGGTGATTACCCAAGATATACTTATCAAGATGAAGGTGAATGAGGACTCTCATGAGGACTCTCATATGTTCATTCAGGTTTGTTAATAGAAGAGTGGTTGGCCACTTTATGTCTCAGGGTAGTCTCTCTCCCTTTTAGTTAAGCTGTCATAGTTAGTCTTGCTGGAGTCCCCGCTTGCACTCTGGAGACAATGTAACTCCACAAAATAATCTATGTCCCCTCCGACCTACAAGTGCTACTCTTGAGATAGTAGCATAACCCTTCTCCTCTCCAGACCTGCCTGATTCATCCTGATGCCCTACTTCTGGATGCATTCTCATCACCTGAAAATCACTCGCTGCTGCTGAGGATAGCTGCAAATAGAAAGTCTAAAGGTTGTCAGGATTACTGTAGATGGTACCACATAGAAACCCTCATTTCAGCTCAATTCAATTTGTATAGCAATTTTAACAATGAATACTGTCACAAAATAGCTTAACAAAAAATATATAAATTCCAGATATAATTTTTATATTTATAAATGTAGCCCTAATGAACCAGCCAAAGGCAGCAATGGTATGAAAAAGAGTCTCTGAGATGGCCCAAGGAAGAAACCTTGAGGAGAAAGTGATTTACAGAAGTATTGTAATAGTCTCTATACTTTATTTCAGGGGTTCTCAACCTTTTCTGCTTTAAGGCCTACCTATTCATACTTGTAATGAGTCTGGGCCCATTAAAAACAAACAAACAAACAAACAAACAAACAAACAAACAAACAAACAAACAAACCCATCCCTGATTATTTTGGCTCATCTATTCTATTAAAATCTAATAATCTACTGTAAAGTGTATTAATGGGATGCAACATCACTCCCTGTTACAGATGGGAGCCCAGGAGTTAAATAAATGCAATAAAAACAAACTGTTTTTAATTGTAGCTATTGTATTTAAAACTGTATGGAAGTGCCAGAAGCCAACATAAAATCACGCATGCAGGGCGTTCTCAGTCAAAAGGGTTTAATGATCCAAAAGTGGAGTCTGGTCCATTAACACAAGAGCTTATTGCCATGTTTGTGTACAGCAAACAAGCAAGTTATTAAAACCAAGAAGTACACTCAAAAGAAATGGATATAGAAACCACTCAATGGGATTAGATCCTTACACGCTAACAAAGAAGGATTTTTCCTATGAGTTGGAAAATTATCCATCCGTTAAGTTCCCTGATATGTCAAACTACCTGGTGCTGCAGACATCATTCTACACAGACACACAGATGAAAACCTAGAAGAGCATGCAGGAGTACAACTTTTTATATGTGACTGGGTTAAAGATCTGGGGATCAGGACACTACAAGATAGATGGCAGTAGATGGATCTAAGTGCAGGAAGAGTGTTTATTAGCAGGTGTGATATTTATAAAAACAAAAGCAAAACAGGAAGCAGAATCATAAAGTATAGTATTTAAGGAGTGTTATAAACACAGCTAGAAACAAACGTGATAATGATAACACTTCACATAGCCTCAGTGAAAATAGCGTCCGTATCTGTGCATGCTGATTGCACTCAAATCAGTATTGGGTGTTTCCCATAATAACTGGGTCCTAAGCATTTGCACCACATGCTCCGTGAGTGCGCGTGGCCGCTCAAGCTGTGCCAGACTCAAGTATTCACCTACTGTGTGATCAAAACTTTTAGCTCACATGTATATCGCAATGCAATGCTGCCAAAATACCTCATTTTCATCGATAACCCATCACAAAGCATCGCGAGCTGTACTGTGACCGTAGCTTAATCAGGCGGATGTGATGTCAGATGCAACCCAGCAACTGTACCCTACTATGAGTAAAAATTAGGTTCAACTTGAAAAAAAAATTGCGCCCCACTAGAGGGTGCTTCACAGCCCACTAATGGGCCGTGGCCCAGTGGTTGAGAAACACTGCTTTATTTAGTCTCTGTGTAGTCTCTATCAAAAACACATCCTCATGTTTGTTCACTAGATCAGGGACTAGGAATGCCATCAGAAAATGTATTAAATTAAATTAACTTAAAGAATATGAAACAAAGAAAGCAACACAACACAAACCCACATATTAAGGAAAAACCCAACAACTAATCATTCAGTTGCGACAAAATAAATGACATTGTACTGTATAAGTGAAGGACAAGCTGGTCTGTTCGCACATAACTGTAAATGATAAACAAATTCCTCAACTGATGGAAGATTTAGTGCATGCCGGGCTTATAAGGGAAAGGATGTTTAAAGACTGTTTGAGGATGAATGTTAGCTTATAAACTGGTTTCATTTGCCACAGCACCTTCCGTGGTTTTGCCATGGCTGTGCAACCCTTTACATTCAGCATGTGGGCCGAGACACTGAACAATTTTAAAATACCAATATTGATGTGTGACTTGCTTGTTGTGAATGATCACCTGGGCACTGTAATCACTTCCATTTTCATGTCACACCATTTTCTTTTCATCATGTTAATTCACACCTACTTCAGTTTTTCTATAATTTGTTACTAGATTTTGATCTTTTCAGGGGCTATTACATTGCTAAAAATTTTTATTTGCATCGAAGTGAGTCAGAGTAACTTCCACTTCTGCCTTTTCTTTATGGGTGATCAACACACACACACACACACACACACACACACACACACACACACACACACACACACAGAAGTACAAAGAAACTTTTGTAAATCTGGTAGAAGATTCCAGTTCAGTTTGGCTTGTATAATCGTTTACACACAACTATATTAAAATATATATAAAAAAAATGAGGCCCAATAAATGTAAAATGTGTTTTGGATCACTGAATGACTTGTCTTCACTCTCATATGTAAAGTGCCTAATCTTGTGACCTAGTTTTATTGTGGCAGGAGTTGGAAAAGCAGCTTCCATATCAATATATTTTTCCAGTAAGTTAAAAAAAAACAAAAAACCTTGTTTGAATTGCAATTTTGAAGGAACTGTGCATTTCAAATTTGCTTCTTGAGCATGCAGAAGACCAATTTGCACTGCAGCTTTCCCAGATATGTTCATCTTACACAAGACGTCATAGCAGACCACATAATTTGTCTCATCTATCTATCTATCTATCTATCTATCTATCTATCTATCTATCTATCTATCTATCTATCTATCTATCTATCTATCTATCTATAGCTGCTTATCCTGTACAGGGTTGCAGGCAAGCTGGAGCCTATCCCAGCTGACTATGGGTGAGAGACGGGGTACACCCTGGACAAGTCGCCAGGTCATCGCAGGACTGACACATAGAGACAACCAACCATTCATACTCACATTCACACCTACGGTCAATTCAGAGCCACCAAATAACCTAACCTGCATGTCTTTGGACTGTGGGGGAAACTGGAGCACCCGGAGGAAACCCATGCAGACATGGGGAGAACATGCAAACTCCACACAGAAAGGCCCCCATTGCTCACTGGGCTCGAACCCAGAACCTTCTTGCTGTGAGGCGACAGTGCTAACCACTACACAACCATGCCACCCCTTATTTATTTATTTATTTATTTAAGACATCCCTCCCCCCAACACACACAATTCACCTTCCAGTGAAATCATATTAAAACACGTGACCTATGCAAATAACCAGCTTTTTTTTTTTTTGCTATCCACTTAACTGAAGAAGAAACCATCATTAATATCTTCTAACTGATGACAGATGGGTTTGTACCCACAACATCTTTGTGTCATGTGGTTTTCAGATCAGTCCACCTTCAATAAGTTTTTGAAGACATCCCAGTGATGGGTAGACATCTCTGTGACAAGGTATTGCATGTGACAAAAATGCCTTTAGATGTATTTCAAGAGTTCTCTTCAGGACATCATTATGCTTTCCTCACATAAGTATTTGCCCCATATGAGACTCATGACATTAAATTCTATAATGTACTGACCTCTGTTGTGAATTAAAACTATTTTTTGTGTCATAGAAATAATTTTTGAGTCGATTATCAGACAAAATCATTATTTGTCTCTCAAGCCTGACCCCTAGCTTTTTTAGAGAAGCTGGTGCTTTGTCTGCAGTCAAGCAGACAAGAGAATATCCAAAATCCAAATGAAAACCAGACAGCCTAGCTTGAATGGGCTACGGGTCAAAGAACATGAACAACAGTAACAACGATCAAAAGCTTAGAGTCACACAGGCATGGCTGCTTGGGTGAGACTGTGCAAATTTTGCATGCAAGTCTGAGTTATTTGAGGGAGTTTATGAATGGGAGGCAGGTGTGTGATCAGCAATGATTGTGAACAGACACTGGGGTGGCCAGGTGACATGGCTTGTGGCACATAGGTTAGCTGAGGATTCTGGGATATTGAGTTTGCAGTAGTTCATTGAGGTGCAACAGAGATGTGGCAGCATGTTCTAGCACAGAATTTACTTTTCTGTACAACCCCAAATCAGAAAAAGTTGGGACAATATGGGAAATGCAAATGAAAAAGGAAAGCAGTGATTTCTAAATTTACTTTGAATGGTATTTAATTACAGTCAGTATGAAACAAAGATATTCCATGTTTTTTCTGGTCAACTTCATTTCATTTGTTAATATACATCCATTCCTGTGTTTCAGGCCTGCAACACATTCCAAAAATGTTGGGATGGGGGCAATTTGGGGCTAGTAATGAGGTAAAACAATTAAATAATGATGTAATTTGAAACAGGTGAGGTCAATAGGTGATTGTAATCATGATTTGGTACAAAAGCAGTATCCAGGAAAGGCAAAGGTGGGACGAGGATCTCCAGTTTATGAACAAATGCGTGAGAAAATTATGGAAATGTTTAAAAACAATGTTCCTCAAAGAACAATACAAATGGATTTGGATATTTCTTCTTTTATGGTGCATAATATCATTAAACAATTCAAGGAATCTGGAGGAATTTTGGTGTGTAAAGGGTAAGGGCACAAGCCTAAGCTGAATGCCCATGATCTCCAAACCCTCAGACGGCACTGCATCAAGAACTGTCATTCATCTAGAGATGATATAACAGCATTGGCTTGGGATTACTTTGGTAAACCTTTGTCAAATGCTACAATACAGATTTACATCCACAAATGCCAGTTAAAACTTTATGGTGTAAAAAGGAAGCCTAATGTTAACTGTGTCCAGAAGCACAGTCAACTTCTCTGAACTCGGAGGCATCTGGGATGGACCATCACATGGTGGAAATGTATATTGTGGTCAGACAAATTAGTATTCTAGGTCTTTTTTTTTGAAGAAATGGACGCCATGTGCTCTGGACCAAAGACATCCAGACTGTTACCAGCATCAAGTCCAAAAGCCAGGGTCTGTCATGGTATGGGGTTGTGTCAGTGCCTTTTGTAGAAGTGACTTACAGTTCTGTTATGGCAGCATTAATGCAGACAAGTACATTGAGACTTATGCTGCCTTCAAGATGACATCTATTCCAGGGTTATTTCAAGACAATGCAAAACCACATTCTGCAGACATTACAAAGGTGTGGCTGTGGAAGAAGAAGATGCCTGTTTCCTCTGTCCCTAATAGGGAATGTGTGGTGAATTTTGAAACAAAAATTCTGACAATGATGACCCGGTAATGTTGCACACCTTAAGAACACTTTGGAGGAAGAATGGGACAAAATAACACCTGAAATGCTTCATCATTTGATGTTTTCAGTCCTTAAACATCTTTTAAGTGTTGTAGAAAGGATTGGAAATATTATAAAGTAGTAAATACTTTACTGTCCCAACTTTTTTTGAACTGTGTTGCAAGAATAAAAATTGAAATGTGTTTAGTTTGAAAAACCAATACAATTTACGAGGTTAAACATCAAATAATGTGCTGTTGTATTGTTTTGAGTGCAATGCATGTCAAAGATGATTTACACATAATTGTTTTCAGTTTTAATTTCAATTTCAACATAACATTACAACTTTTTTCTGATTTGGGGTTGTACATGAAAATGACCATGTTACGCACATAGTTCCAAACATTGTATACACATATATGTGCATATGCCAATTTTCATGTGCACATCTGTGCAGTATATAACTAATTTCTTTCATCTCATCTCATCTCATTATCTGTAGCCGCTTTATCCTGTTCTACAGGGTCGCAGGCAAGCTGGAGCCTATCCCAGCTGACCACGGGCAAGAGGCGGGGTACACCCTGGACAAGTCGCCAGGTCATCACAGGGCTGACACATAGACACAGACAACCATTCACACTCACATTCACACCTACGGTCAATTTAGAGTCACCAGTTAACCTAACCTGCATGTCTTTGGACTGTGGGGGAAACCAGAGCACCCGGAGGAAACCCACGCGGACACGGGGAGAACATGCAAACTCCACACAGAAAGGCCCTTGCTGGCCACGGGGCTCGAACCCGGACCTTCTTGCTGTGAGGTGACAGCGCTAACCACTACACCACTGTGCCACCCTAATTTCTTTCAGTTATATTTAAATAAAATAAGTAAAAATAAATTTACTTAAAGCTAACTAGGGCGGCACGGTGGTGTAGTGGTTAGCGCTGTCGCCTCACAGCAAGAAGGTCTGGGTTCGAGCCCCGTGGCCAGCAAGGGCCTTTCTGTGCGGAGTTTGCATGTTCTCTCCGGGTGCTCCGGTTTCCCCCACAGTCCAAAGACATGCAGGTTAGGTTAACTGGTGACTCTAAATTGACCGTAGGTGTGAATGTGAGTGTGAATGGTTGTCTGTGTCTATGTGTCAGCCCTGTGATGACCTGGCGACTTGTCCAGGGTGTACCCCGCCTTTCGCCCGTAGTCAGCTGGGATAGGCTCCAGCTTGCCTGCGACCCTGTAGAACAGGATAAAGTGGCTGGAGATAATGAGATGAGAAAGCTAACTAGTTGCTATAGTGCTTATTCAGTTACATGACTTATCTAATATAGCAACCACTGGCTGGCCATACTGGACATAATAACATTAACAAATGGTGACTATGTTTAATGCTTCCGATGCAAATCTGCACTTCATTTTCAATGAACTGACACATAAAATGGATGAAAAATGTAAATCAAGATATGCATAAACATGCATAAATGTGGGCTTTGGTACTATAGGCCTATTTTCAATCCCAGCAGCGATGACTGCTTTAGACAGAAACAGTTTAGTAGAGATGGCAAATTCCTGATCTGATACATGAACTGAAGTACCAGCGGTTGAAAACAGGGATATTGTCAAATACATACTGAGCATGTGGTGTTAAAATACTGCATCACATTGTTTTAGAAACAAGCTTCTATACTCAATACCAATACCGTACATATTATGATACATAACACAATGCTTCTAATATTGCCCATATGCTATCACATACATATTAACCATTTTCCACGAAGTCAGCATCTAGATTTATGTATATACTTTGGGTCGCTGACTTTATCACAACAAAAACTGGTAATTTAATATGACATATATTAAATATTAACCAGGTATAAAGTGTGTACTGCAAATTCTACTATACACTGATGGTTCCCATGTACTGTTATTAGCCTCCGATACCACACATTTAACAGCCTTTATCCATTTATTCAGGCTTTCAGGATCTGTAAGAAATCTATAAAATGGCAGCTGGGGATTTCCTGCTTGATTATTTGTACATCCAAATGCCGAACAATCAAATGTCATTGTGAACTTCAGCTATACTAACAATATTAGATGGGTCTGTGTTCTAGTTTCTTGTACATCCAAAATGACATTATTGACATTTTGGCCTGGCGGTAATGTATGCATTACATCATGTGAATAGGGTCTATACTCAAAAGAAGTAACTGAGTTTTTACCGGTAATTGCAGCAATAGGCCTACAATCCTGAGCTGTATTTTGTAGGCTGAAGCTGATAAAATCAGTTGCATGTCCAAACACTTACACAAGGAAGTGGGAATTGGTGCAAGAGTATGCTAAATGAACATGAGCTGGATATGAATCATTAAGTGGTAGACTTCTCAGAGATGTGATTAACTGTCAGAGTGGATAAGAATTTCCTGCTATACTAATTCCACCTCACCCCACCAATGCTTACTTAGTTACATTACCCTGTTTCCTATGATGTACTAAACTGTTACTAGAAGTTAGGAGGCCACATTGGGGTAATCAACCTCAGGCTGAGTCAGAGTGGAGACTACTGGAGAGTACAGATCTTTATCAATATCTGGGAATTGCTGAAATATAAGAGTGGTAAATTAATTTCTCACACAGCTGACTGATATTTCTCATTTATGGACCTTGCTTGCTGCTATTGCCCTGATAACTATCCAGTAGATAGATAGTAAACTAGCACACATGTCATATTGAAGGCTCATTGTCACATTTTCAGCAATTAGTCAATTAGTGTTAGTCAAAGCCATCAAAATATACTAAAAAAACAAAATTTCTGTTCATCACAAATGAACAAGATAAACATGCACATCTTATACAGTAGGTGAAAGTTTCCAGTTAGCACCATAAATAAACAAATAAATAAATAAATAAAGATCAGTAAATATTCAGAAACAGCCTTCCTTTTGCTTTACATGGAATTGTGTAATACAAAACAAAAACAAACAAACAAACAAACAAACAAACAAACAAACAAACAAACAAACAAAACCACCACCACCACCATCACCACCAACAACAACCACAACCACAACATATTGTCTCCTAACTTGGTCAGTTCCCACTCCCAGCTTGTTCTCCACTATCACATGACAGCCACCACTCAGGGAGTGCAAGAACTAACACATGCTTCCTTTGGTGACGCTCCATCACCATTTTTCTAAGCTGTTGCTAATGCAATGTAATAGAACAACTGAACATTGAGCTCTTCCATATAATGTACATGAGACAACAGACATCCATGATTGCTTAGTGTCACCCTTATTGGTATGGTGGGAAAAAATACTATCCTTATAAGAGAGGATGTCAAAATCAAAACTACAGGGCAAATTTTTTTCCCACTCATTTAATTTACTTAATTCAAGAAGGCTGTAAAAACATTAAAACTCAAAAGTTTTCTCTCCATGTCCATGTGGATGTACCAGACAGGAAATGACTAATTTACCTTGTTGTATGAAAAATCTAGACATTCCACCATTTTGCTGAACCCTTACAGTATTTACCTGATTACCACTGATAAAAAGAATGGTGTAATGCTCTTACGTGGTCATGTTGTAAGGAAAGTTAATTTATTTATGTCAAAACCCTCACCAACCCAACCCACAGCTTTCCATTCCACATACGCACAACTTACTTTCTGGAACTGAAAATACACTATATTGCCAAAAGTATTTGCTCACCTGCCTTGACTCACATATGAGCTTAAGTGACATCCCATTCCTAATCCATAGGGTTCAATATGACATCGGTCCACCCTTTGCAGCTAGAACAGCTTCAACTCTTCTGGGAAGGCTGTCCACAAGGTTTAGGAGTGTGTTTATGGGAATTTTTGACCATTCTTCCAGAAGTGCATTTGTGAGGTCACACACGGATGTTGGACGAGAAGGCCTGGCTCTCAGTCTCCGCTCTAATTCATCCCAAAGGTGTTCTATCGGGTTGAGGTCAGGACTCTGTGCAGGCCAGTCAAGTTCATCCACACCAGACTCTGTCATCCATGTCTTTATGGACCTTGCTTTGTGCACTGGTGCACAGTCATGTTGGAAGAGGAAGGGGCCAGCTCCAAACTGTAAAAACAGTCTGCATGCCTAGGTGCTTGATTTTATACACCTGTGGCCATGAAAGTGATTGGAACACCCAATTCCGATAATTTGGATGGGTGAGCAAATACTTTTGGCAATATAGTGTATTTTCAGTTCCAGAAAGTAAGTTGTGCGTATGTGGAATGGACACAAAAGCAGAACATTTTGAATGATTTTTAATAATGCAGAAAACATTACATTTTTTTAACAAAAATAACTAACTTTACTTTTATAAACTTTTATAAACTTTTACTTTATAACTAACTTTCATTCTGTCACGAATGTGCTTGTGAGCATGAACACACTGAGAAGACTAGACATGATAAGTAATAGATAAAGATTACTGAGCAACCACAAGCAGAAAAAAAGCAGTGTTTGGAAGTATAAGGGAGATATATAGAAAAAGAGAGAAAAAGAAATGATAGAGGGAAAATAATGATATAGGACAAAACTATGAACTACTCTGGTGAATTCAGTACTGATTGGTTGTGTGTTCCAGTTACAACAGTTGGCTGATCCAAGCCAATGATCAAACATGGGGGCAGCAGTCTCTCACTGCCTGACAGAGCAAAGTGTCTGCAAACTAAAGACAATCTTGGCGAGCCGCTGTGAGCTGAAAAGTGAAGAGCTAACCAGCACTCCTTTACACAGAATTAAACCCGAAATTTTTCCCAACAGAATACGAGGGGGAAAAAACAACAACTGAAAGCTCCAAAACGTTAAAAAAAAGGAAATTTGAAATTTCAAGAATCATGTTTCTTTTCTTGGTATTTAGTACATATAGGTGCACAATTGATAAAGCCAGAGATGATGATAAATATCAACACACACACACACACACACACACACACACACACACACACACACACACACACACACACACACACAAAAAAAAAAAAAAAGTAGTCTAAAAGGCTGGGGAAGTCTGGAGCAGCTTGCCTGAGAACACTATGAAAATCTATTGGCTTGGCAGAAGATGCTAAGGATGACTGAGCTGGAATCATCATCCAAGATGACAGCATTTTTCACCTGTAATGTTCAGCAAGAGGACGGCCAAAGGTTAACGTGTACTAAGACACACGCAGCATGAATAAAAACAGCACTAAAGGCAAATAAAACATTATGCCCTGGGTCAGCTGTGCTAGGGTTAACACATGTTAACACATGTATCCACATCCACAGATACAGAGACCCAAGCATACATTGTTCATTGGGGTTATTCAAGAATTACAACTTGATTTATCCTAATAGAGAAGGGTTTTATAATATTATATACTGATCACCCGTAACATTAAAACCACTGACAGGTGAAGTGAATAACATTGATTATGTCAGTCTATTTGCCTAAAACAGAAAGGTGTCAACATTAACTTTTTCAGCAGCTTGTTCTACAGTAGGACTTCTGTAGGACTGGACCATATGGGTGAGCCTTCGTTCCCCATGTGAATCAGTGAGCTTTCAATACCCATGACCTGTCACCAGTTAACCAGTTGTCCTTCCTTGGATCACTTTGGGTAGGTACTAACCACTGCACACTGGGAACACCCCACAAGATGTACCATTTTGGAGATGCTCTGACCCAGTCATCTAGCCATCACAATTTGACCCTTGTTAAAGTCGCTCAAATCCTTACACTAGTCCATTTTTCCTACTTCCAACACATCAACTTCAAGAACTGAGTGTTCTCTTGCTGCCTAATATATCCCACCCCTTGACAAGTGCCATTGTAATGAGATAGTCAATGTTATTCTATCCACATTCACTGGATATGAGCAATTGCACACTCTGATTGGCTACACTATTACTAGGCTATCAGATCATATACCATGAGTAGAGAAAAACAAAATGCTGGAGTGCATCAAGTCAGATATATCACTTTGTTGTCAAGTATTTAAAAGAATATATTTCTTCCCCCCAGTATCTCCTGTTCCACACTCCAGCCCAGTCAGTGGTGGTAATGCACCTTTAAGTTGGTTTGCCAACCAGCAGAAAAATCCCTAAAGAAGAAGAAGGAGACGAAAATGGCGGTGTGTGTTGCTGGACCAACTGAAGACGAAATTAAAACTCTACTTGAAAACAAAATCCCAAAAATTACAAAAAAATCCCCCAACAAAATATAGAATGAAAGTATGTCATGGGAAGACCATCCATCCACCCATCCATTTTCTACTGCAGATCATAGGGGTAGCAGCCTAAGCAGAGCTGCCAAGACCTCTGAATATGTTTGTGTTTGAATGTGTTTGCTGGTCTGAATACAGCAAACGGATCCGTCCCACATAACTTTTGCTCTCCGCCCCGTATCCAGCACAGATACAATTTTTGGATCTGGAACGGATGTGGACCAGGTCTGGCACGGATCACTAAAAACCTATCTCTGCACTGCCCAAATCAGGTACGGATGTGAGTTGGATCAGTGCCGGATCAGGGCCGGATCAGGGCCGGATGTAGTCCAGATATGTACAACAAACGTCTAGGTGAACCCCCAATCCCCAAGTTTGCTTCACAAGCATTAATAAGACAAATGTTAAGAAAACTCTTCAAGCACAAAGTGCTTTTATTGACATGTGAACATGTGACTTTGTAGATCAGCTACAGTGGTGCTTGAAAATTTGTGAACCCTTTAGAATTTTCTATATTTCTGCATAAATATGACCTAAAACCTCATCAGATTTTCACACAAGTCCTAAAAGTAGATAAAGAGAACCCAGTTAAACAAATGAGACAAAAATATTATACTTGGTCATTTATTTATTGAGGAAAATGAGCCAATATTACTTATCTATGAGTGGCAAAAGTATGTGAACCTTTGCTTTCAGTATCTTGTGTGACCCCCTTGTGCATCAATAAGTGCAACTAAATGTTTCCAGTAACTGTTGATCAGTCCTGCATACCGACTTGGAGGAATTTTAGCCTATTCCTCTTTACAGAACAGCTTCAACTCTGGGATGTTGGTGGGTTTCCTCACATGAACTGCTCACATCAGGTCCTTCCACAACATTTTGATCGGCTTAAGGTCAGTACTTTGACTTGGCCGTTCCAAAAAATTAACTTTATTCTTCTTTGACCATTCTTTTGTAGAATGACTTGTGTGCTTAGGGTCGTTGTCTTGCTGCATGACCCACCTTCTCTTGAGATTCAGTTCATGGACAGATGTCCTGACATTTTCCTTTAGAATTCGCTGGTATAATTCAGAATTCATTGTTCCATCAATGATGACAAGCCCTCCTGGCCCAGATGCAGCAAAACAGGCCCAAACCATGATACTACCACCACCATGTTTCACAGATGGGATAAGGTTCTTATGCTGGAATGCAGTGTTTTCCTTTCTCCAAACATAACGCTTCTCATTTCAACCAAAAAGTTCTATTTCGGTCTCATCTGTCCACAAAACATTTTTCCAATAGTTTTCTGGCTTGTCCACGTGATCTTTAGCAAACTGCAGATGAGCAGCAATGTTCTTTTTGGAGAGCAGTGGCTTTCTACTTGCAACCCTCTCATGCACACCATTGTTGTTTAGTGTTCTCCTGATGGTGGACTCATGAACATTAACATTAGCCAATGTAAGAGAGGCCTTCAGTTGCTTAGAAGTTAAGGCCCGGTCACACAGCACTCCGCGTCTATATCACGTACAAAAAGATACAAAAATCTGGTGGACGTGGTCGTAAGTGGTAATTTTTGGTCAATTTTGGCTTTGCCGTGCTTTGTACGGGGTATGGCCGTCGGCGGCTGTTTCACTGCCATAGCACTGCCAAATCACGGGTAACCGCGGCTCAGCGTCGTTGGAAGAGCGGCTTGCTGCGCATATAAAAGCGGTAGGATATGTTGAGCCTGTATCAGTTGGTTCTGTTGGTGCTGGAGCATTAAGATGAGGACATCACAGCGTTGAGGGTTCATGTTCACCCCTTGACATCTAGACTGCAAGTGCCGAGGTCTCAGAAAATTACGGTATTTACATGCCGCAAATCAGAAGTGATGCAGAAGTGATTAGACAGTGATCAATCGAATTTAGAACTTGTTTGAGACGTCGTTTAACGGGCTTAGACAGTGCTATGTACGCGGAAAAATCCATTTCTCAGTGATAAGCCGCTAAACACACGCTATATCCCGTGATACCAACGCGTAACACCCGTCCGATGACCGTGCTCTGCCCGTGATAGACCGCCAAACTTTCGCGTCTTACCACGTCTCCCCAAGTTTTAATAACGGCCGGGACACTGATTATCACGTGTTTTTCACCTGTGTTGCACGTCTTTACCACGTGTGCCGGCCGTGGTTGTCCGCGGTCTAAAGTTTTGAGCAGTCCAAAACTTTTTGCCGCGTCCGACGCCGTTCCGATTTTCCCCTGCGTCCTGTCACGTCTGTATATCGACTGTAACACGTCTTAACTTCGACATCAACACGAACAATATCGTCTGCTTCACGGGAGAGCACTTTTTGACGGGTTTTGGCCGTGATAAAGCCGTAAAGCGCTGTGTGACCGGGCCTTTACCCTGGGGTCCTTTGTGACCTCATGAACTATTACATGCTTTGCTCTTGGAGTGATCTTTGTTGTTCGACCACTCTGGGGGAGGGTAACAATGGTCTTGAATTTCCTCCATTTGTACACAATCTGTCTGACTGTGGATTGGTGGAGTCCAAACTCTTTAGAGATGGTTTTGTAACCTTTTCCAGCCTGATGAGCATCAACAACGCTTTTTCTGAGGTCCTCAGAAGTCTCCTTTGTTCATGCCATGATACACTTCCACAAACATGTGTTGTGAAGATCAGACTTTGATACGGGTAGATCCCTGTTCTTTAAATAAAACAGGGTGCCCACTCACACCTGATTGTCATCCCATTGATTGAAAACACCTGACTCTCACCTTCAAATGAACTGCTAATCCTAGAGGTTCACATACTTTTGTCACTCACAGATATGCAATATTGGATCATTTTCCTCAATAAATAAATGAGCAAGTATAATATTTTTGTCTCATTTGTTTAACTGGGTTCTCTTTATCTACTTTTAGGCCTTGTGTGAAAATCTGATGATGTTTTAGGTCATATTTATGCAGAAATATAGAAAATTCTAAAGGGTTCACAAACTTTCAAGCACCACTGTAGTTTCACATTGGTAATTGGTATCAGCTCACAAAATTTCTGGCACAGTGCAATAATGAACAGTGCAAAAAAAAGTTAAACAGTGTCAACAATGTTCAAAGTACTGAACTGCATCGTATACATCACCATATATGTAAAACATGGATTAAGTGCTGAACTGCATTACTGTATAAACACCATACAAGTAAAACATGGATATAAAACAGACCACTTTCACACCAAAATGTACTCAAGTTCACGGTCCAGGCTTGTAAAGTGAACCTTATGCATGCTGTCGCTGAGGTAAGAGAGGCTGCTTTCACACCAAAATGTCCTGAAGTTCACACAGGCCCAGCATGTCAAGTGAACCATGACTTTAAAAAATAGGTTAAAAAAAAGAAAGAAAATGGTAGTGTATGGTATTCGTACAAAGTCTTCACACATGTGATTTAATCAGCGATCACACCACTACAAACGAACCAAACCAACAGAGGAACCTGACCAAACTTCCTGGTGTGACTGTGCCCTCAGAGAGCACCCCTCTCTACAATCACACATCATCATTAGCCTTGTGCTCAGCCCCTTGTACCTGAAGATGAAAAACATTTTTCAGTTTTCAAAATGGCATGATTCAAATACAAGTATATCCAGCAATCCTTCCTTACATGATTGGTGTAAATGATTTAACCAAAACTTCTGGCAATTAGAGCTGAAACCATTGATTATTTTAGTAATCAATTTCAGTCATTAGGCTAACATCGCTAACTGTGCAGAGTCAGCAATGTTAGCCTAATGCTACTCAGCCTTAGCTCCAGTCCGACAGCTAACGTGGCAGAGTCGGCCTTTTTCGTCCAATTATCAGCAATTTACTTTAATAGTGTACATACAGGAACTCGTCTAAACACACAGTGTCTACAACACAATTGTTTTATATTTAACCAGTAACTACAACTGTACGGTTTTAATATAAAAACACATTAACAAAATAAACCGTGTGGAAAATTATTCCAGCCATGCCAAAAGAGCCTCACACACAAAAAATAACTTATCCCAAACAACCTTAGCTTCATTCCGTAAAATACTATGGTTATTCATCCAAAAGAATCGTATCATAAAACAACTTAATGTGGAAAAGGCACTTACCGAAAAAGTCTGCCAAGTGCTGCATACAGCGAGTGGACTGGACTGAAGTGGTGTCTGTTGAAACTCTCATCTCATCTCATCTCATCTCATCTCATCTCATCTCATCTCATCTCATCTCATCTCATCTCTCTAGCTGCTTTATCCTGTTCTACAGGGTCATTTCAGTCATAAGTCTGTGTGTCCTAAAATCAATAATTGCAAAAATGATTTGTGATGCAATGAATATAATCCTACCTCAGCACATTGTCCATCCATTATCCGTAACCGCTTATCCTGTGCAGAGTTACGGGCAAGCTGGAGCCTATCCCAGCTGACTACGGGTGAAAGGCAGGGTACACCCTGGACAAGTCGCCAGGTCATCACAGGGCTCTGTTGAAATTGTTGAAGAAATTGTTGGTGTCTGTTGAAACTGTTGAAGAGCTCGCCTGCGTGGTCCCACCCCGCGGGTGCATAAACCTATCACTGTGTGTATCATTCTTCTCACATCCGACATTGACCCGGGGAAAGGGTTGGCCTGTCAGACAGAGCCGATGCGGACCTTAGAACATCAGCCGTGGACTGTAATGCTATCTGGGTACTGTGATTTTGCTGGTTTGTTTACACTCTAAGTGGAAATGATTTTGTTGGACGGTTTATACAAAGTTCTTATTTATTGAATTTACAAAAAATAAAAATAAAAATGCTCTGTTTTTCAAAATCTAGTGAATGTGGAGAGAATAAAACGGTTATTCCACTCAATCTTGTAGTACATGACTTATAGCCGACTTGGCGCTACACGCCTCGTCAGCTATCAGCTCATGTATGACTCGATTTTGTGGAATAACTGTCAATTATTCACTTTACCTGTCGGTGGTTTCAATGTTATGGCTGATCGGTATATATGCACATTATATTGTATGGTGTATTGTTTAGAGAATCTATACACTGTCTCTGTATTACCTGAACAACAACAAGGTTGCCTCTGATAGAGTGAGATCGAATTTTCCACTGCAGGCTGTGAACTGCTTGAGACCTCTTATGATATCCTATCACCCTCCATTCTGTGCAACAAAAGTTAGCAACATCTACCAAAACAGAAGTGAGAGCTTTGTAATGTGACACTTGTGCAACATCTGCACTCTGGAAAGTATGATGGAGAAAAAAGTAGAAGTGTTTATCTTTGGGCTTTCACTAAGGGACTCTAAAACTCTGCTGCTGAATGCTTGGGTTTGTGGTAAAACTGTCGACCTGCTATTCATAGAAACCCACAATTTATCACCAACCCATCACAAGGGGATGGAGGAGTATGTGTATTTGTGTTTATAAGTACAAAGGCGGTTTAAAAGAAGTACATGATTGTGCCTACTACTCATGCACTATTGCTGAAAGGTTCCATGGTAATTAAGATACTTGAAGAAATCATGACACTTTCTTGGATGTAAAATCAATGTTCCCAGACAGGAATGTCCATAAATTCATGCAAATGTCAGGGAGTTGTTATGCAATTGCTAGGGTATAAACAGGCATTAAAACATTACCATTGGAGACAAAATTACAGCACACATACACACAAGATATGTACTTTTAAACCACCAACTTATTATTTTATTTGCCTTAAAGAATATTATTCTGTAACAACTACGAATGCTCAGTAGCCACAGTGAAAATAATACATTTTCATTGTGCAAATAAATGTGAATAAATATGCATGGATAAATTAAGCACAGCTGTTCTTGTCTGCCTTCAGTTTCAATCCTTGTTCTTTTTGTCTTTACACTGTCAATAGATTTTTATGCATTAATGTGCACATTGAGTCTTTGTATGATCCTTCTCATAGTCTCACATTCTTAAAGGAAAGCCCTGGAAAGCACACACTGTTTCTAGAGATGGGAAAATAAAAACCCAGGTTTAAAAATTCCAGAGCTTTCCTTTAAATAGAATCTGAGAAGGATCATACAAAGACTCAATGTGCACACTAATGCATAAAGATCTATTGACAGTGTAAAGACAAATAGAACAAGGGTTCAAATCTATAGAAACTGAGAACAGCCATACTTGCATTATTTTTTACTGCCGTTTTCACATGATAAAAAGAAAACTATTGCATTATCATAAGATAATAAAGCCTGTTTTCTCATGATAACAAGTGAATTTTTTCTCATTATCTTGAGATAACATCTCATTTGATTGTGATATTGACTTAATTATTTATAAATGATCATTAATTCTTAGTAATTGTTTTTAATTCAATATTTATTAATTTAGTTTTATGTAGCCTAGTTTTTTTATGCACTTTTATTTATTCATGTGTTTATTTTTTCATTCATGATCAGTAATAGTAATGGGTGGTGTGTACAAAGAGCGGGGACTTAATAAAAGTGAGCTTATGACCTGCACTTAATGGGAATTCCTTGTTCATAGGGACTAATTGTAATCCACAGTCCCAATCATGAATGGGTTTCAGCAGATTACTCACTCCACTCTGTGTGGGGTAGGTACATGCTTTCCTACCATTGTGGTGTGTGTGCAGCCCCAGACATCTAAGGGCATCACACATGATTTCATGTTAATTCAGTCTGTCAATAATGAATGAATGAAAAAAGAAATATAAACCCCATTTCCAGAAAAGTTGGGATATTTTCCAAAACGCAATAAAAACAAAAATCTGTTATTTGTTAATTCACGTGAACCTTAATTTAACTGACAAAAGTACAAAGAAAAGATTTTCAATAGTTTTACTGACCAACTTAATTGTATTTAGTAAATATTAATGAAGTTAGAATTTGATGCCTGCAACACACTCAAAAAAAAGTTGTGACAGAGGCAAAATAAAACTGAAAAGTTTATAGGATATTCAAGTAACACCATTTTGGAAGATTCTACAATAAGCAAATTAATTGGTAACATGATTGGGTATTAAAGGAGCATGCACCAAAGGCTCAGTCTTTGCAAGTAAAGATGGGTCATGGCTCACTCCTTTGTGCTAAAATTCGTGAGAGCATTGTTTGTCAATTAAAACATTACAAAGAACATTACTCAATGCAAGATTTTAGGTCTTTCAAAATCTACAGTACATAATATTGTGAAAAGATTCAGGGAATTCGGAGACACCTCAGTGCATACAGGGCGAGGTCGGGAACCACTGTTTAATGTGCGTGACCTTCGAGCCCTCAAGCAGCACTGCCTGAGAAACCGTCATGCTAATGTGACAAATATAGTCATATGGGCTCAGGAGTACCTTGGAAAACCATTAACACAGTCTGCCGCTGCATCCAGAAATGCAACCTAAAACTATATTACACAGGAGGAAGCCATTCATCAATTCTATACAAAAATGCCACTGATTTCTCTGGGCCTGAACTCATCTCAGATGGACCAAAAGACAGTGGAAATGTGGGCTGTGGTCAGATGAGTCCATATTTCAGCCTGTTTTTGGGAAACCAGACTTCGAGTTCCCAGTGCCAAAGGTAAACATAACCATCCGGTTTGTTATCAGAAAAAGGTGCAAAAACCATCATCTGTGACAGTATAGGGGTGCATCAGTGCCCATGGCATGGGTGAGTTGCATGCGTGTGAGATTTTAGAAAGACACATTCATCAAGGCAACATTTCTTCCTAGGAAGTCCATGCTTATTTCAGAAGGACAATGCCAGGCCTCATTCTGCACAGGCTATAACAGCATAACTTCGTAGACACAGAGTGTGTGTGCTTGACTGGCCTGCTGCCAGTCCAGATCTGTCTCCTATTGAGAATGTATGGTGCATCATGAAGAGGAGAATCAGACACCGGTGACCATGGACTGCTGAGCAGCTGAAATCTTGTATCAAGCAAGAATGGACACAGATTCCAATTGCAAAACGGCAACAATTAGTATCCTCAGTTCCCATATGATTAAAAAGTGTTAGTAAATGAAAAGGCCATGTAATACAATAGTAATAATGCCTCTGTCTTAACTTTTTTTTTAGTGTGTTGCAGGCATTAAGGTGGCATGGTGGTGTAATGGTTAGCACTGTCGCCTCACTGCAAGAAGGTCCTGGGTTTGAGCCCAGCGACCAACAAGGGCCTTTCTTTTTTTTTTTTTTTTTTTTTAATATTTTTATTAGGATTTTTTTTTTTTCATACAAACAAGAACATTACACAATTCAAAAAAAAAAAATAAATAAAAATTGATAACGAGATTCTATTATGAAATAATTAAAATATTAAAGCTACACAGTACAAATAAAACCAAAAGGGGAAAAAAAAAAAAAAAAAAAAAAAAGGGAACGAGAGGGTCCGTCAGTTAGGGGGCAGAGACTGGAGAGAGTGGAAGAATGTAAGAAAGGGAAGCCACTTGTTATAAAATTTAGCAGAGTTACCGTTCACTGAATATCTGATCTTTTCCAACTTTAGAAAAGACATGACGTCACTGAGCCACTGACGACTCGAGGGAGCTTTAGTCGACTTCCAGTGGAGTAGAAGGTGGCGTCTTGCCAGTAAGGAAGTAAAAGCTAAAATATCCAATTGATGAGAGGTAAACCGGTTATGGTCCTCTGGGAGCCCGAATATAGCAACATGGGGGGAGACTTTTATGGTCACTGATAGTATTTTAGACATGGTATCAAAATAATTCAACCAGAAGCAAGAGAGTAGCGGACAAGAGTAGAACATATGGGTTAAATTGCAGGATGAGGCATGACATTTGTCGCATTTGTCAGCAATACTGGGATAGATTTGAGACAATCGAGCTTTGGAAAAATGGACTCTAAACAGTACTTTAAACTGTATAAGTGTGAGACGAGCACAGGATGAGCTTGTGTGAATTTTCTTAAGAGCAGTGTCCCACCAGTCATCCTCCAAGTTTAGATCCAGTTCATCTTCCCAGGCAGTCTTAACTTTAGTAACTGGTGAGCAATCAAAAGAAAGAAGTTCGTTATAAACTTTAGAAATAAATGATTTTTGAAGTGGATCGCGGTTTAAAAACACCTCCCAATGTAGAGTAGGCGGTAAGGAAGGAAAAACTGGAAACAAAGCTTTAGCGCAGTGTCTAATTTGAAAGTATCGAAAGAGATGAGAAGGTGGGAGATGAAATTCTTTTGAGAGATCTATAAAGCTGCGAAAAATACCATCCTTGTAAAGGTCTTTAAAACATTTCAGGCCTTTATTATGCCATGCAAGAAAGGTTGAATCTGTAAACGGAGGTTGAAATAAATTATTCTTCAGTAAAGGAGCTAATGTAGACGCTGACTTAAATTTGAAGTGCTTCCTAAATTGATACCAAATTTTAAGTGTGGAGAGAACCACTTGATTATTTGTAAAGCCAGAGGGGTTAGATGGAATAGAAGAGGTAAGTAAAGCAGGTAAGGAGGATGAAACACATGACTGTGCCTCCAAGTTGCACCATGGCAGATTGGTAGATTTGAACCAAAATGAAATTTTATGAATATGTGCCGCCCAATAATACAGTTGGAAATTCGGAAGTGTCAATCCACCATTGAATTTACATCTCTGAAGTATGGATTTACGGATCCTGGGAGCCTTTCCACACCATAAGAAATCAGAAATAGTTTGATCAATTGTTTTAAAAAACTGCTTTGGCAGGAAAAGTGGGAGACAATGGAACAAAAATAGAAATTTGGGCAAGATGTTCATTTTAACTGCATGAATTCTTCCAATTAACGAGAGAGGCAAGCTTCTCCATCTTTGGAAGTCAGATTTAATTTTAGACATTAAAGGTAAAAAATTAGCAGAAAAAAGTGACTTTAACGTTCTAGTAACGCTGATCCCAAGATACCTAAAGCCAGACAGATTCATCTTAAAAGGGATATCTGACTGTGTAAGCTGTGATGCTGAAGCATTAATAGGATAGCATTCACTTTTAGAGATATTCACTTTATAGCCTGAGAATGATCCAAATCTCTGGAAAGCAGATAAAATTGTGGGAATGGAAAGGACAGGATCTGAGACATATAACAATAAATCATCAGCATAAAGTGACAACTTAAATTCTGTGCCCAATCGTGAGATCCCTCTAAAAGTTGAGGAGGACCTCAGAAAGATTGACAAGGGCTCTATAGCTAGTGCGAACAATAGAGGAGATAGGGGACACCCCTGTCTGGTACCACGGGTTAGAGTAAAAAAACTGGATTGGATGCCATTAGTGGAGATGCTTGCTTGTGGAGATGTATAAAGGAGACGTATCCATGAAATGAACCCATTTCCCAGTCCAAATTTCTTTAGTACAGTAAATAAATAGTCCCATTCAACCCTGTCGAAAGCTTTTTCTGCATCAACCGAGATTACTGCTTCGGGTGTTGTTGTGGTAGTTTTAGAATAAATAATATTTAGGAGTGTGCGGACATTAAAAAATAACTGCCGCCCCTTAACAAATCCAGTTTGCTCATGTGAGACAATAGTTGGTACAATGTTTTCCAGGCGACAGGCCAAAGCTTTAGCAAGGATCTTAGCATCTACATTTATTAATGAGAGAGGTCTGTATGAGCTGCAGAGATTTGGATCCTTATCTTTTTTTAAGAGGAGACTTATGGAGGCTTGCCTTAAAGTGGGAGGGAGAGTGCCATGTTCCAGTGATTCTTTATAAACAGCATGCAGTAAAGGGAGCAGTTTTTCCTGAAATCTCTTAAAAAATTCAACTGGGAATCCATCAGGGCCAGGAGCTTTGTTATTTTGCATGCTACTCACAGCGAGAGTGATTTCTTCTACCGTTAATGGGGAGTCAAGTTTTTTAGCAGCATCTAAGCTTAACACAGGAAAATTGAGGCTATCCAGGAATGAATTCACTTCAGTGGTGTCAGGTGAAGATTCAGATGTATATAAAGAGGAGTAAAATGAGTGAAAAACAGAATTAATGGTAATGGGATCCTTATGCAATGAGCCAGATGAATCTTTTATCTGAGGGATCATACGTGAGGCTGCCTGGCGACGTAGTTGATGAGCCAGGAGCCGACTTGCCTTGTCGCCATGTTCATAATATGTGGAGCGTGATCGTAAGAGAAGTCGCTCTGCATCACTAGTGGTAATGAGATCAAATTCAGTCTGTAAATCAACACGTT
Organism: Neoarius graeffei; assembly: GCF_027579695.1. Classification (NCBI taxonomy): domain Eukaryota; kingdom Metazoa; phylum Chordata; class Actinopteri; order Siluriformes; family Ariidae; genus Neoarius; species Neoarius graeffei. The sequence continues at coordinate 61,822,827 of NC_083569.1, read as the reverse complement.
GTTTAAGTAAACTGGGAGAGGGGCAAGTAGCGAGTTGTTGGTCCAATTTGGCGATATTAATAGAGAGTTCTTGCAATTTGGTTTTACGGGACTTATTCAAGTGGGCAGAGTAGGAAATAATTTGTCCCCGCAAGTATGCTTTTAATGATTCCCACAGCAGTGAACAAGAAACAGGTTCCATATCATTCTGATTTATAGAGATATAATCATCAATTTTAGTTGCAATAAATTCTGTGAACTTATCATCTGAGAGAAGTAATGTATTGAACCTCCAAGGTGTTGAGTAACGGGGTTGTGAAGAAAACTGAATATCTAAAGAAAGAGGAGCATGGTCAGAAATAACAATCGGGTGGTAATTGACAGACAGTACTTTGGGAATTAGTTTGGCATCAATAAAATAATAATCAATCCGAGAGAAAGACTGATGCATCTGAGAGAAAAATGAATATTCCTTGGTACAAGGGTTATAAAATCTCCAAGGATCAATGCAACTGTTCTTAGACATAAAATCTGAAAGTGACCTTGACATTAAAGAAGGGATCAGAGTTTGTGGGTTAGAGCGGTCTAGGTTGGGATCAATTACACAGTTCATGTCCCCTCCAATTATAAGAAGGCTGTTGTTCAATGAGGGAAGACATTCAAAAAGTTTATTCATAAAGTGTGGATCATCAAAATTGGGGGCATATATGTTAACTAATAAAACGGGAGTATGGAATAGCGTGCCTGTAACAATTAAGTATCTGCCGTTTTTGTCTGATATCACCTTAGAAGCTGAAAACTGGATTGACTTACCAATTAAAATAGCAACCCCCCTGGCTTTAGAGTTGAAATTAGAGTGAAACACCTCAGAAACCCAGGAACATTTAAGTCTGACCTGATCTTTGACGCGCATGTGGGTTTCCTGCAGAAACACTAGGTCAGCTTTAAGACGTTTCAAATGAGCAAATATCCTTGATCTCTTAATTGGACTCCCCATGCCTTTAATATTCCAGCTCAAAAATCTCACAGAGGACCCAATATGTGGAATATCAGGAGTACGAGCGTTGGTGGACATATGTTAAGTTCCTAGAGATAGAAATAGACTGAAAACGGACCCCCAGGGAAGGAAGGAAAAGAGGGGAAAAACGCAAAAAATAAAAAAAACCCACAAAAAAGAATAAAATAAAATAAAAAATAAAAAAAACACCACACTTACAAATTGAACCCCCCACCCCGCCCCATTGCACTTACAACGACCCCATCCCCAAACGATGGAGAACCCAGTGCTAACTCCACAAGGAGTCAGATCCCCAAAACGAAAACTTGCGGCTTTGAGCATGACTATCGAGCTTCGGATTGAGCTCCTGCAGTCCTAGCAACATTTGACAGATCGGTACAACCAATCAAGTCCAAGTGAAAACTGAAAACCACACATTGTGCGTATATGAGAATAATAAAGAGGAAACAAATGAAATAAAGTAATAACTGTCAATATTAACTGACTCTGCTTCCTCAAGGTTGTGTATCATTTCTCGGTTCTCTCACTACTGAGCGATCTGATGAATGCACTGGCCTCTTCTGGTGATTTAAACTCCTTCTCTGCACCGTTATGAGTGACCCGGAGGCGCGCCGGGTACAGCAAACCAAAGCGAATCCCCGGTATTTCGCGGAGCTGGCGTCGGACCTCATTAAAGGAGGCTCGGGCACGGGCCGTCCTCGGAGTGTGGTCGGGGAAGACAGAAAAACTCATGTCTCCAATCTTGATCCGTTGCTGAGCCCTGGCTCGGCGCAGTATGTCCACACAGTCTGTATGGTAGTGCAGACGAGCGATTATGGGGCGCGGGCGCTCTCCGGGCTTCGGTTTCGGCTGGAGAGTACGATGAGCGCGGTCCACGAGAGGCTCCTTCGCAAGGTTAAAGGCCTCCTTGAGCAGAGAGGAAACAGCTGTAGCAGTAAAGGAGGTGGAAAAGTCTTCGGGAATGCCCACTAGCCGTATGTTGTTGCGCCGCGATCTCGCCTCCAAATCCTCGCATTTATTGTCCAATCTCGTCAGTTCAGTTGTCAGATGCTCCACTTTAGCCTGTAAGGTAGTAATGTCGTCGGCGCAGGAGGACAGCGATGTCTCCATTTCACCTACGGTAGTCTTCAGAGTGCACACATCGGACTGGATGTTTGTAATGCTACTGGATAATTCAGTCTTCACTGCCTGTAGCTCAGCCTTGATATTTGACAAGTTTTCGGTCAAGGCAGCCTGAAGCTCAGTTTTAAAAATAGCCGACATCTCAACACGGAGTGACGAGAGCAGCTCGGCCTTAAAGTCGTGGAAAGCAGCGCCGCCTGCGGCTTCAGCCAGACCAGAAGAAGAATCACTACGAGGCGGGGATGTAACGTGCGAAGCAGGCCGCGGTGGCTGCACAGGTACTTTAGGCTTTGGAGGCATTTAGATCGGCAAAAAAAACCCAGCGTTAAATTCAAATTATGGTGGTGGAGAACACACACACCGAAAAAAGATACAAAAGGTGTACCTAAAATAGGGTTTTTTAAAGGTTGCTGCAGGAGCTCGGAGAAACGCGTCCTACTCCATTAGTCGCTACACCGGAAGTCCCCAACAACAAGGGCCTTTCTGTGTGGAGTTTGCATGCTCTCCCTGCGTCTGTGTGGGTTTCCTCCGGGTGCTCCGGTTTCCCCCCATAGTCCAAAGGCATGCAGGTTAGGCTAATTGGTGGCTCTAAATTGACCCTAGGTGTAAACATGCTTGGAGAGGAGATGGGCACCACCAAGCAATCCAAGCCCAGAGAAGAGACATGAGAGATGAGTAACTATGTCAGCATCTCTCATGCCTCTGTACGACTGCAGTGCAGTTACGGGAATGAACAGAACAAAGCAGGCATCAAATTCTAACTTAATTTATATTACAAAATACAACTAAATTAGTCAGTAAAACTACTAGAAATCTTTTCTTTGTACTTTTGTCAGTTAAATAAAGGTTCATATGAATTAACAAATCAGAGATTTTTGTTTTTATTGCATCTTGGAAAATATCCTAACTTTTCTGGAAATGGGGTTAGTAAATGGATAAATAAAATAGATAAATAACTACATAAACAAAATGAATCAACAGTAATTAAAATATTAATAATTAATTAATTATTAACTAATTATCATGAGAAAATGAGCCTTGTCATCTTGAGATAATGCAA